>NC_022024.1:22515711-22516408 GCF_000317375.1 Microtus ochrogaster | reverse complement strand
TAGCTATCCTCCTGGGTAGGGGAAGTAGACAAGATTGCCAGGCAAAAAATCGGGATCTTAAGGGTGGAGTGGGAGGGGGTAAGGGGAGATGGGGAGAAAAAAGGCCTGCCTTTTTCTAATAGGAGACATAGGAAGAGTGGGCTGGGGAAGGGAGGAAGTAGGGAAAGAGTAGAAGGAAGAGAAACAGTGGTTGAATTATGTCGTATGAAAGAAAATTTTACCTTCAATAAAGATTAAAATGTTTCCCTATGTCAAGTAAATATGTTGTGTGTGATAACTTCTCCTTGAACATAAAGTTAAGGTCATCAACTTGACTTCCATAACTGTGTTAAGTTATACAACCAAACCAAGGGAAATGAAGTAGTGATTAAGGTGCCAGATAAATTGACCTTTGCTTTAATCAAAATTAAGATTAGCCTGGGTAAATTTGATTAAATAAGATGTGCACTTAAAATGTACTGGAGTTTCCCCAGAAGAAATACAAAAGTGAGATTCCTCTGATGATCTGAAGAATTCATCATAATTTGAAAGCCATCGTTCAGACTTATGGTCATCTTGGAAGAGCAAGGAGAGACCATTGTCACTTTAAACAAGGAAATGAAGACCTTATCTATAAGAATTCAATTACAACAGTCTGGAGACTAACCATGGAGGATTAGTAAAGGCACAGGACATTGCTTGAATGTCAGGCGCTTTT
>NC_022024.1:22509166-22515424 GCF_000317375.1 Microtus ochrogaster | reverse complement strand
ATTAATCAATATTCAATTAATTGAGATATCTTGAAGATTTTCTTCATTATCTTAATTAGTATCACAAGCAAAGATAAACAACATGCACATTCTTTTTTTTTTTCTTTTTGGTTTTTCGAGACAGGGTTTCTCTGTGGTTTTGGAGCCTGTCCTGGAACCAGCTCTTGTAGACCAGGCTGGTCTCGAACTCACAGACATCCGCCTGCCCCTGACTCCCGAGTGCTGGGATTAAAGGCGTGCGCCACCACCACCCGGCCATGTACATTCTTTATAGAAGTCATGGGCAAACCCTTACATCACTAACATCTCGGCAATTGGCACTATATAAAACTTGTTATCTTTATTTCTTTATTATCTCTCCACATTGTCATTCCCTTTTAATATTTGTCGAACCTCAAAATGATTTCTAAAACATTGCTCTGTATAATTATTTTCAATAATATGACTTTTCAATCACTATGGAAGGAAACCATTACCAAAGACAACTTGGGGAGGAAAGGGTTTCTTATCTCCTAGAAATCTCAGGTCACTTATTACTGAAGAAACTCAGGGCAAAAACTCAACGTCAGGAATCTGGAGGCAGAAACTGATGCAGAGGCCATGGAGGAATGCTGCCTACTGGTTTGCTCTACATGGCTTGCACGACCTGTTTCCTTAAACAGCCCAGCACCGAGTGCCCAGAGTTGGCATCACCTGCAATGGACTAGGTCCTCCCACATCAATCACTAATCAAGTCCCCAGAGGACTTGTTTATAGGTCAATTTGAGGGATGCTTTTTTTTTCAATTGAGTTCTCCTCTAGCTTGTGTCCAGTTGACATAAAAAGTAGACAATTCACAAATCTCCTTTTTACTTTGGGCAATTGTGTTTACTCCATGATTTCAAAAGTTCAAATTTTTCCATGAATTTTAGCAGTTAAAAACATAGTAAAAAAGAATCTGTTTATTCTAGTTTTCTTACAATCTTAAAAAAGAGTAATTGTATTTCTTAAAGTTTCAAAAGGAAGAGTTAACAAATGTTAGAGGAGAATAATGCTGAACATATTTTTATTCTTTTTCTGATGATTTGCATAGTTTTGAAATAGCTATGTTGTTTCAAAACTGATTTCTGTCAGACCTCAATATTTCTCTCTTGTTTTGAAACATTTTTAAATTTACAACTTACACTACTTGAGACAAGTTTCTATCTAAGCCTTAAGTGATTCCCATGTAGGAGAAGTTCATATAGAAGCATTGGTTCTAATTGTATTTTAAGATCAGTACTCTCAGTGTAACTGATGGCCTTTGTAAGAATTCGAATTCCAAATTCTCATCAATTCTTCGTACATAAGAAGTTCAGGAGAAAGGCCTTAATGCATTTTACAACTAACAAGTTCTCCAAGTGTGGATGAAACATGCTTTTCATTCTTTGAATTATCATAAACCCGATGTGAACCTTCCTTCCACAATACAGCAAAATGGAGTATAAATTCACATCGTAAATAGGGCGACACTGTTTGCCCATGTTGAGAGCTGACACTGTATAAGCAAACATGCTTATTAAGTTAACTCTTCTCCAAAGCTCCCTCTTGTCAGACAGGCCGACCCCAGACCTTGTAGTAGAGAAAATGTAAACAAACAAAGTAAATTTATTATGACCTTAGGAACAGCTAGAGGGGGTAATTCCTTCTTGAAGAGAATGCTATATTTTGTTCCATGGTATAAAACTGCCCACAGTGGTAAAGAGAAGTTGGAAGTTCATCAGTTGAGAAATAACTCTCTCCCACCAGGAAGTGTCTCAATCAGGAAATCACATATTCTTGTTAGAGAAAACCTTCCCCAATCCCACTTCTGTCAGGTGCTGTAATTTCCCAGTTTGATGATACAAGCTTTTGTTTTCTCACCCAGGCTTCTCCAGTTGCCCATGCTGAATGGCATACGTACTCAGTTTGGTAACAGTTTTGTTATCTACCTACTATTTCTATCTTCTACTTTCTATTTTGCTCTCTATCTTTAAAAAAACTTACTCTTTTAGAATGTCATTCCAGGTTCTCTTAGCTAAATTTCCATCCAGAACACCAACCATGATGAGTTCTATTTTGTTCTCTTTCAGGAGAAGCCAGGTCTGGGTATTAAATTTTAAATTCATTAAATGCTCCCATTTTGCCCCTAATGTAATTCCTTTTTTAATCCGTTTCCATGAAGATACTCGTCACCCAAATCTTATTACAGTACACTTGGTTCTAGGAAGGAAAATCTCTCAAGGGGTGGGCTTTAAGTTGGCTATGAGAAAGAGGCTTTCAATGTGTTGCAAATAAACACAATTTGCATTTTACATGCTGTTGCAAACCTATTGATATTGCCATCGTAAACAGGACATAAAAAAGAAGAGGGTTTTACTTTTCGAATTAAACAGAACTAGGATGGAATTCTGACTCTAGGACTTAAAATTGGGCAAATTTCTGTAAGGTACTGGCTCATCTTTTTCCTTTATATGCTATGAAGTAGAAACACTGGCAGTCAGGGACTAAGAAACGTGAGTAAAATTACCTGGCATGTAGCAGGTGCTCAATAAATAGTAGATTTGTTCTGTTTCCCAGACTCTAAAGTCAGGCATTTGGTGCCAGATAACTTCATTTTCCAAAACCATTTTCTGTGTGAGCCAGTTGGGCCACGTTCATAGCCCATATGTTCCAGCCAGATAAACCCTCATTTGCTGGCAGATTTCAGCAATGAGAAGTCATTTTTTTTTCATTCATCCTATTGCTTTTGAATACTTCTGACTTTATTTTATGTTTCCTTTTGTCAAGAATGGTCTGTGGTAGGAGGCAAGCAGTTTACCTGAGGGGAGCATTCTGCTCATCAATATGACTTAAAACACTAATAAATATCTAATACAGAAATTTTAACATGATTCTGGAGGTCTTACATGCAATGACTAATTTATTCTTCAAAGCTAAGTTTTGACAGAAGTGATCATAATAATAGTATCCCTCTTTAATGGAAGAAGACATTGAAACCCAAGGGGAGGAGTGCTTGATTCAAAGTTACATAACCTACAAAATGACGGAGCTGGACTAGGAATAAAACAAGCAAATGAAATAGATATTCCAACTTTATGTGGTAAAGCAAGCTTATAATCTCAATGTGTAAAATTCTGAGGAAACAGATCAGCAGTTTGAGGCTAGACTGGGAGACATAGAAAAATACATTGCAGGATCACAGGGAGGGGAAATTGAAGAAAGGAAAAAAATTCTTGCATCCTGAATTCTCATGAAATTTATAAATATAATGAAGTAACTTCAAAATATATAGCTCTTGGCCGGGCGGTGGTGGTGCACGCCTTTAATCCCAGCACTCGGGAGGCAGAGGCAGGCGGATCTCTGGGAGTTCGAGGCCAGCCTGGTCTACAAGAGCTAGTTCCAGGATGGGCACCAAAGCTACAGAGAAACCCTGTCTCGAAAAACAAAACAAAAAAAACAAAAAACAAAAAACAAAATATATAGCTCTTAAAATTTAATGACCAGAGAGTCATTGTTGAAGAAAGTGAATTTCAGCTTTAATAATCTTCCTTTTGTCATGTCTCATTCTGAAATTCAAACTGCTTATAAAAGTCCAATATAACAAAATTGGATTATCTTGTGTGCAAGGAGGTTTTTACCTAAGCTCAAAAACAGGTGTGAACACTTCAAGATTACAAAAATTATAGTGAAGCATTTAAATAACCTGGGTTTATTAACAAAATCAAGTTGTCAAGTATTATAATGGTCAAGCACACATGTAGCTATAGTGATTGGCTATTTGGACTATATCTAAGCCAGCATGTCAGGGAAGGAATATATGTACTTATATTTACTTCATTGCCAAAGGTAGGGCCACACTTCTCTTCAGCTACAGTAAACATTTATACCATTTACTTCTTTTCTCCTCCATGAAAAGTCCAATGTGAAGAAGTATTAAAAAGTCCTGTTAAAAAGGCATAAGAAAACATTTGAGAAATTTTCACTTCATTTTACTCTGTCGAATTATGCCAGTTGGAAATGATTTTGCTTCTCTTCTACCATGTTGATATAGCTGTAAAATTCTTCCCATTATTTTCGGTAAAACTGCCACATGATCTCTTGTTTTAACATGCACATGAGTTTTACTCAATTTTTAAAATAAATATTCATGAAATCTCCTACATGGATACTGTAAAGCTTAATATCTGCAACATAGGCAACATGAGGGAGTTTTCTAATGCTACACAGTGATATTTTACAGTATGCTAAGTAGGACGAGGAAGAGAGGGGCAACACATTTCAAAATAAACTGTGAGTGTAGGACAGAATAAAGCAGGAAAGAGTCTATTTTAAATAAGGAAGCTAGGACAAGCACTTAAATGGTAATGCTATTTGTCCTATCTGGTTTATATAGTTTAAAAGACTTTTGACGTGATGCATTGAGGATATATTGCCTGTGGTCAAGGCTAGAATATTAGTATTAGAAAGATCAAGGAAGGAGCTATTGTGTAGCTGAGACAGTGGCTGAAGTTAACAGGAAAGGGTGGGGTAATGTGGGCCATCTGTTTAGATTATTCCTTAAAGGTGGACACATTCTGAGTTTATGGTATCAGAAAATCTGAAATTCCACGTTAATCCTCTTTTCAAAGGTACCACACACAGCGGGCGTTGGTGGTATAGTGGTGAGCATAGCTGCCTTCCAACGGTACCACACACAACTCTGATTAGCAGAAAAAAATCAAAATCACTGGAAAAGAAATGTTGGCTTGAGAGTAGCTAATAAGTCGAAAACCCCTTAATTTTGTCTGTCTTTAGAAACAGGGAATATAGCAGATTTCCAAAATAATTAACAAGAAGGGCCTATTTTCTTTGTAAGCAAAGAGCTTCATAATCTAGGATGTGGATCAAGTAAATTTTTCTCGTATTTTTCTTCAAGTGAGCATTGGCGGGCTACAGACACACGTGATCACCCTTCCCGTATTTCCTTCTATTTGCTTCATTTTTTTCTCTGATCTCTTGCTTCCAATTCCACTCATGTGTATTGCAGAACAATTTTCCCACTTCGTGGTTCATCCAGTCTCGGGAGTGAAGATAAAAATGCCTAGCATTTCTTCCGTCGATAGAATTTTCCACACAGTACTTGTATAAAGAATAATTCCGGTAGCAGCTATTGGGAAAATCCTTTTTATTTCCAGTATATTGTAAAGTCTATTTTGACTGGTAAAACTTGAAGAAATACATGAAAATCATGCCCATAATTATTTAAATTTTCAAAATATTCAAAAATAATAAGTGTATTTAAATGTAACTAACAGTAGGCCTTACAAAATTTAGAATTACTGACACATTAGGCAACTTTATCATTCACATTTATTTTGGCCTTCAAATGAAGAATATGAATTTAACTTAGGAGATTGCTTGCTCTCCAGGTGATTTTTATAAATATTCTCTCAGGGTTTTACATCAGGCCAGTAGTGATTGAATTCTCCTTTTCCTTCCAATTGTTTCGAAGTTCAGTGGCAATTTTTACCATTATGCTCTATTACCTGATACAGAATGGACTTACAGCACAAAGTAAGGGGATTTACTCTTCTATGAGGTTGTTTTCCTAAACCCGATAGATACAGCAGTATTTCACATGTCCTCCAGGCCCTAGTGACATTCTCTTGACACTAGAGTTTGAAATACAGAAGGATGTTTCCATCACTTAAAATAAAGTATGAAGCTAAGAACAACTGAAGACTTTTGATCGCTTCTCTGCCTCTGATTTTAAACCTTCTGGAAGTTTGTCCCATAATTAAGTGCTAATGCGTGTCTCCTGGATAGAAGTGCGAAATAGTTCTGGATAGCGTGGATTATGAGACGAATAGGTCAGGTGGCTAATGTAAATCAGACGAATAAAAAGGATTATTATTCCTGATTTTTATTTATTTATTTATTTAATTGAAAGAAAAAAAAAGAAATTCCCGCCTCCTCCCAGGCTGCCATTTCCCTCCCCCTCCTCCCACTCTTCTCCTCCTCCCCCCACTCCTCTCCCCCTCCCTCTCCAGTCTGAAGAGCAGTCAGGGTTCCCTGTCCTGTGGAAAATCCAAGGTCCTCCCCCCTCCATCCAGGTCTAGGAACGTGAACATCCATACTGGCTAGGCTCCCACAAAGCCAGAACATGAAGTAGGATCAAAACCCAGTGCCATTGTCTTTGGCTTCTCATCAGCCCTCATTGTCTGCCATGTTCAAAGAGTCCGGTTTTATCCCATGCTTTTTCAGTCACAGTCCAGCTGG
>NC_022024.1:22505148-22509066 GCF_000317375.1 Microtus ochrogaster | reverse complement strand
GAAATGGAAAAGTACAGCGTATATTTCTATTACAATGCTGATTAAAGATACCATTATGGAATGATAGAGTCATTGGAACAGAGACTGTTCATTTGCATCTGATACGTAAAACTTAAATATGAAGGAAGGAGCGATGGCTGGTAGTTTTCTTGTCTAGAAGCGGGGAAAGCACCGTGATTATGAGAGGAGTAAGGGAAAGAAGAGAGGGAGCATGGAGGCTAGTCTAGAGGGTCAAGATTCTGTCCTACCAAAAATGTCTTGAATAAATTTGTTTAAAAGTTTGTATCCCAGCATATCAAGATGTTTCCACATCGTTCAGTACATTTTCCTAATCTAGGGTCTATTAAAAGTAACTGAAACTCATTCCAAGGAAAATAGTCCTTCTTCATTTATATACTCAAATATTTGACTATATATTCAGTTTCTTCTTTATTTATATACTGTGGATATATATTCAAATACACTCATCAATATCAACTGTGAATTCAGTCAAGCCAAGTTCTACACAACTTCATATTTATCACACTTGGTTTCAAGTTTTACGTTTCATTAAATAAATATTTTGCTTTTGAGACCCATTAACTACTCATTTTTTCTCACAGCATATAAGGACATGGTCTACTCTGGCTCTGTCTGTTTCTCTCCAGGAATCAGTTGTTCCCTGTAATATGAAGGGGGCCCACATTTTTACACTGCTTTAAGCTACCCCATTCCTGTACAGCTTCACAAGTGATGGGACAAAGGCCCACCAGTTCATTTGCTCAGGGCACAGCAGGCAGAATGGTTGGTGATTTGCATCAATTTCCTTTGCTTCCCAAGTTCCATGAAAATAAGTGGAATAACCCAGGATGGTTCTATGATTACATAACAGCTTTAGGATTTACTCCTTTGCAGTAGTGTTGGAAGCAACCTTGTCCCACCATTTTTACTGCAGAAGTTATACCTGGTCATCAAGCAAAGTGTTCTAGTGACTAGCCTTGGGTGCTATGTCTATTTTTAAGGCTGCTCCTACTCATACCACCTTAAAAACATAGTCCAAAACAAGCCAATATTTCATATTTCTGTGTGCTCCACACACAGGAGAATTGAGCTCCAACAAAGTGATAGACTTGAAGATAGGTAGAGACTATCTCTTAACTTGTTTAAATTTTGTCTCATGTATTCTTTATATTTAATGTGTAGGAGTGTGTTTTAGTTTGTTCAAATCGGCATCTGTGGGTTTATAAACCATAAGTTCCCCCAGTTTTGACATCCCCAAATTATGAGGTGGACATGCTGTTGTATTTCAGTTCAGTAGCAGACTTTGGGGCTTTTGCTCTCTGTGGTCATTTTGAACGAGCAAAGGAAGAACGTTGGGGTCTTTTATTATACAATTACCAATATCTGGAGGTTCTACCCTCATAACCAAATTTCCTCCCAAAGGCACCATCTTCTACTGGAATCTGATCGAAGTTCAAGATTTCAACATACAAATTTTGCAAGATCAGATTCAGTCCAGTACATTGGAATATGCTTCTTCCTAACAGCAATCTTACATTTTGTAGAGCTCATTCCTTTAATATTTTCCATTTAGAAATAATTTGGTTCATGCTGTATAATTAAGTACTATTGAATCTGACACCTTACCCTCCTTTAAAAGCACTGTGCAAATCACATGCTATTAGTCTCCATGGAGATATCCGAACTGCTAACCACCTCTTAACTTAAACATACATACACACAATCAGCGAACGGCATGGAAGAAACTTCTATATTTTAGAGCATCCAACAGACACATTCAGTTAAATTGTCCTCCCATATTCCTTGAAATACTAGCAGAAACTGGGTCTTGGAATGCCAGTGACACATATTTTCATGCAGTCTGCCAACGTCTGTGTCTGTGCAGCAGTATTGATCAGCTACTCCTTTCTCTCCTGTTCATTTTCTTGATTTCTATCGGTGCAGCCCTCTATGGTTTACTTTGAATTATTTAAGCCATGTTTAAGCTTGAATGCCTGATTATTCTTCTTCCATTCCATTCAATAATATTTAAAGATTATACATCTACGACAAGTTATTTTGAGGAGACATAGTGATCAAAGTAGCCTACTCAGTGCTTGTATCCATTTACAATTGTTTTCTCACACTAAATTTTGTACCCAAGTTGTTCCAAAGGAATAAAAAATATAGCTTTTGGTATGAATGATTAGAGTAATAAATGCTTACAGCTATGTGCTTTAGAGATAGCTCTCAGAAATGAGGCAATTCATTATTAAAATGTGTTTAAAAAGTCAAATCACAGAAAATATCTACAAACATGCATATACTGCAATGAATTTACAGCAATCTGACTGGAGATTTCACTCACTTCAAATATTAACTTAAGTAGAATTTTCCCAGTCACTATTTTATGATTTGGAGAAGTATATGATGAACAGAGAATGATAAAGGAATAAAAAAATATTATCAGTAGGTAATATATAAGTGAAAATCTTCATTTTGTGATGATTAAAATGAGTTCCGAAAGACTTTATATGATGCTTACAATGATTCACTGGTGTTTAAAGGTTAGAATTTTGACTACATATATGTATTCTGTGGTTATATAAAGTAGATTTACATATATAGCAATAATGATTGTTCACCAACCACTCAACATGTGTTTAATACTATGTATGGGTTTTTATTTGGGTCACCTCATTTAATTTTACAGGAGCTCTACTAGTTAATATCAATTACTATAATTTTATATCCAATGTGCAACAGTGTTGTGTATCACAGTGAAAGTAAAACTTTGACCCTAAGTGCAAATCTAAGTGTATCAGAGTCAAGATTCTTAGCTGAAGTACTGCCCTTGCAATGAAATATTCTGAACACTTTCCTATCACACATATTATCACCCAAGGTGGGAGTATAGAGAAGCCCACTTCCCTGCCAACCAAAACATGCATTTTAAGATTGTATCATTTAAATTTTAATAAAAATTAATTTAAAATGCAAATCTGAACACAGTCTTGTAGGCAAAGATTAAACCTTAGAGGAAACAGTACCAGAAAATCCTGTCAATAAAGAACAGCTTCCTTAGTGTGTAGTGATTAAAGTATAGTCAACCAACGCAAGGATTCTCTGCATGTCAGTTTGAAGTGCACTTGCAGGTGAAATATTTTCATTTCCACTCCAGAGTAAACATTGCTTTCACTTTGCCTGGCATCCAGTGCTCATTTGGTTGGCGTTGTGATTCAGAGGCAGGAGCTAAGCCAGGGTTCTGTTTATTATTCTCTTCAAGTTTCCTACTACTCCCTGATACTCTGAAAAGAAAACAATTATTACTCATTTCCCAGAGAGAAGACCAAACTGTGCATAAAACTATAACTGGTCTGCCCCAGTTCTGCAGCAGCATGCTAGAGGGAACAGTGCTCACTTATGATTTGTTTAAAGAAACAAAAGAAAAACGTAATGGATTTGCATTTAAAACTTTTGGAATCCAACCCCTTGTGTCCACATAGGTAATCTAAATGTCACATTTTAAGGCAATGAGAATTCAGAGAGGTTTATTTTTCTATTTATTATTTTGAATTTGACACTTAAAAAAAACTCAAGAGCCTCTTTGTTCTGTCCTTATGATGCCAGAAATAATCAACTGAACAGAAGTAGAGCAATTGCAAATAGTGGCATCACAAAGATAGAGCCATGAGGTTTGATTTGTAGTCAGAGAAGCATGGATTTGTCTAACTTTTCATGTGAATCTGAAGATTTGTCTTGCTGAAGTAATTTTTACTCCTTTTCTCCATGAAGGAAGCAAGCAAATTTCTGTTTCGATTCAGTACCTGAAGTAGAATAAGTGAACTCTTGAAAACTGTTTTAACTCCTGATGTACATGCATAACAATCTGAAATATTTTTATAATGTTGAATATATATGCTTTTTATGGTAAAAAAA
>NC_022024.1:22488686-22504888 GCF_000317375.1 Microtus ochrogaster | reverse complement strand
ATAAAAAAGAAACATTTCACCAAGGCTGAACAAGGAAAACCAACAGAAGGAAAAGAGCCCCCAAAGCAAGAACAAGAATCAGAGATACTTTCAGGAGTCCCCTAACAATACTAAACTGAAAGCTAAAATATAAACGCAGAGGGTCTGATGCACAACCATGTAGACCCTGTGAGTGTTTGCTGCAGTCTTTGTGAGTTTGTATTGGCTTCTCTCAGCTGTTTTAGAGGGCATTGTTCTCTTGGTGTCCTGCATTCCCTCTGGCTCCTATACTCTTTCTACCTCCTCCTCTGTGGGTTTCCATGACTTCTGAGGGGAGTGATTTGATGCCAACATCCCATTTAGGGTTGCATGATTCAAAGTCTCTCTGTGTGTACTGTCTGGCTGTGGGTCTCTTTATTTGTTCATACATGCAACAGGAAGAAGATCTTTTAATGATGACTGAATAAGGCATGACTCTAAGAGTAGAGAAGAATATCATTAGGAGAATATTTATTGTTACTGTTTTCTTTAGACTAGTAGATTTGTCTGTATCCTAGGTGTCTGGGCTATCTAGTCTCTGGGTTCTTGGTTAACATGCATTGTTAAGGATGAGTTCTCTCTTACTGAGTGATCCTAAGGTGAAATCAATCACTGGTTGGCTACTTTCACAAGCTTTGTGCCACCATCCCTGGTATATTTTACAATTAGTCCAGACTGTAGATCAAAGGCTTTGTAGCTAAGTTGGTGTTTATGTTTCTCTTTTGGTAGCCTTCAGAATACCTTCCCTTAATGAAGACACTGAAGATAGACCTGCTCACCCTCTCCAGCTTAGTAAATTGTGCGGGTGTTGTGTCTAGCAGTGTGGCCTTACTGTTGGTTACCTGAGTTGTTTGGGAATTTTTGTGGGTCCTCTTTGGTCAGCAGCTCCATTGGATGTAACCTAGTTCCAGAACTGGAAGCTTTGTTTGGTGACAAGAGAGCCAATTAGAATGCTGTCTCCCTCATTTTTGGGAGACTTCACTAGAATTACCTTCATATACTTTAGGAAGTTTCTGCTGCAGCAGGTTTCCATGCCCTGTCCCCGCAGCTGCTCCTTGTTGTATTACAGTTTCACGATTAACAGATAAAAGCTGATGCACATGTTTTCAAATTACTTACATCTTTTTGTAATTCATTTTCTACATCTGCCTATTCCTTACGCTCAAAAACAAAACATAAAAATCAGAAAGAAAAGAAAGTAAATTGAATCAAATGTGTATCCCACTGCTTTTATTTTGGCTATTTTATCTTATTGTGTTTTTAAAGCGTAAGGTGTAGCATCACTCCCTCTAGACATAAAACTCTTGATATCATAGTTACTACATAGATATTAACCTATTAGTTCAAAGATATTGTATCATAAGTCACTCTCCACACTTAATGGTATAGCTTACAAATATTGAAACTATAGTGTTTATTTGAAATGTTTACTTCACAAGACTAGTTAATTGCAGCAGCTTTCTTACTTCAGCCATGAGCCCGCAGGTAGGGTGAAGGATGAACTGAAATGACATCAACTAATTTGACTCTTGTTTTAGATACTTATTGATGCTGAGATACACTTTTCCAGCACGAAGCAAGTCAGGAAGTTTTAGCTTACTCTACCAGAGATATAAAATTCACCGTGGTAGGGAAGCCATGGCAAACATGAGGGAAATCATGGTAGGAGGAGCAGGCAGCTGTTGTATATGTTCTGCCATATACAAGAAGCAGAGAAAGAAGAAGGGGAATTTCTGCGAGGCTGTGAAACCTCAAAACCCACCCTTACTGATGTTTTCCTCCAGCAATGTTTATGTCGAGAAGGTTCCAGAACCTCCAGTACTCAGTGCTTCTAACCAAAGACCAGGTGTTCCAGTGTATCTGTTTATGGAGTCAGTCCTCATTCCACCTATCACAGGTCTGTGTGGTTGTACTTGGGCTGATGTTCTGGTTTGATTTCAACATTTTAGCCCTGGGCCTTTTCTCATGGAAGACTGAGTTGTTAGATAATAAGTAACCATGGGTGATGTGGGATTTCCCTCTTTATGCTGTACATGCCATTGGTTAATAAAGAATTTGCTTTGGGCCTACTGCAGTGCAGAATAGGGCAAGGTGACTATTCCAAGCAGACAGAGAAGAGAGCTCCACATGAAGCTTCTAGAGAAGACAGATGCCTGGAACCTTGCTGGTAAACCATGAGCCTCATGGTAAAATATAAAATAATAGAAACAAATAATAGAAATGGGTTTAAGATGTAAGAGCTAGCTAGAAAGACACGTAAGGTAATAGGCCAAGAAGCAGTGTTGTAATAATGGCGCCAGCCTCCAACTTCACATTGGAAAAATTTTTTTTTTTTTTTTTTTTTTTTGGTTTTTCGAGACAGGGTTTCTTTGTGGCTTTGGAGCCTGTCCTGGAACTAGCTCTGTAGACCAGACTGGTCTCAAACTCACAGAGTTCTGCCTGCCTCTGCCTCCCGAGTACTGGGATTAAAGGCGTGCGCCACCATCACCCGGCTCACATTGGAAAATTCTAAACTAGCCCAAGACTTCTTTCATACTAACATGGTAGCAATTCTGCTGGTCAAACCAACCTGCTAAGCAGACAAAAAAAGGTAGAGAAGACTAAACTTTACAGGTCTATGAATGGCCAGTATGATTATGTCATTAATTAAATACTCAAATGTTGACTAGTCATGTAACAAATATCTACATAAAACATATTTTATTCTTATTAACTTATTTGACTTATTTTTCTGTTCAGATGAATATGCCTTTTCACAAACAAGTTAACGTTACTTTTTGAAATGTATAAATACTATGATTATTCTTTATTCTGGTCTCTGTACTGAATAATGCAACTGTTGACAAACTGTTTTCAATGCAAATTGCTTTTACATTATTCAACTATATATTTCTTTCCTTATAAATTCAAAATTCCTTATATTTAAGAATCAAAAATACAGAGATAACATTAGATTTTGTATCTTTTTTCTTAAGTATTATTTCTTTTTCTTTCTTTTGTTAGTAATCCCAGTGGAAAAATATCAAACATAATTATCTAACAAAACTTGCCAGTGAGATAATTCGTATTTTAAAATTGAAATGATTATTATAACTTGGTAAATGTCTTTTGAAACTTACCTGATGCCCTTGATTGCAGAGAACAGTGAAGATATTCAATAGCTTCCTGTAATAATCTGCATATTTTTAATAACAGAAAGTGTCTTGTTATTTGGTTTACATTTTTGTTAATTTCTTCAAGGCTAGTATTTTTTTTTACTATTTGTATTACAAATGCTTGTTGTTTGAAAAAGTAATAACACAAGTAGACCTTACACTGTATCAAGTATTTAAATATGTCTACAATGAATAGTTTAATATAATAGTTATTAATCATAGTACTGCAGTGTTACTCTGTCAGAAAACTTATATGTTTGGAATTATTACATATTTGCCAAATTGTTATTTGTATTTAAATACAGATTTCTTTCTCTTTTTCCTTATTTTATACATGTCTATAGAGGCTCAGAAACAAAACAGTTGCTTATGAATTAGCACAAGGAATTCTAAGACAGTTTTATTTTTTCACTATTCAAAACACAAAACTAAGCATCGAAGCTTGTCAGTTGTCTTTGGAATACCGTAATGCTAATATTTTGTCCTATGAAAACATTTTGGCATAGTATTATTTGGGAGTAAAAGGGCTGTATGAGCCTGAAGTTTCATGTTAAAATTCTCTTAATTTAGGGCACATTTTGTAAAATTTGTTTATGAAATAGAATCCTGTGAACTTTTAAAAAATAAACACATAGAAGAAAATAAATAAAGCACTTTAAAGTTTCTTTTTTATTCATCTTATTTAACATACACTATCACTTTACCACATTGAACAGAGAATATTATTTAATACAATCTTAATTATTAGTCTTGTTTTCTAAAGAAATTGCTAACTCATTATAACATACTTCTGGGAAACCCATCAAACAATTGAACACACTTAAGTCAGAGTAGTACCCGTGTTTTAAATGAGTCAGTAATCCTTCAGTATAGTAAATGGAAGGGAATCAGTCTATTTCTATTCTGTGTGTAAGAGGTAAGGGCACAGAATGTCTACATTATCTGTGTTTCTTCTCTAATGAAGCCATCTGTTACAAAAAGGAAATGGAGCTGCAATTGCTGGCTTGCATCTAATGTTTTAGCCATCCAATGTATTTGATGGAGGATCATAACAGTCTTGCTGTAAGGAATTGGATAGTTCCTAGAAATATGATATAATACCTCAGAACACATAATTTGTCTCTTACCATGAAACAATTTCCTACTCAACACTGTTGAAATTCTGCAGTCATGAAATTCCAGCTACATAATTGCATTTTATCTCCTGCAAACCTAATTAACTAAGCTGCAAAATATTTTGTTAATATAATTGATTTTAGAAACAAATTATTTGGTTGTGATAGTCAAGTGAGAAAAAAGTTAAGTTTAGAATAGGGAAATAGCTAAGTTAAAAATACAAAGGTTTAACAGGTGTATAATTGTGTGGATATATCTACGATGATTAGCTAGCCACGATTTTGTTTTGTGGTACCTAGTAACCTGAACGTATAATGCTGCTTTTCATATTCTTTGATGTCTGCAATCTGTAGTAATTTTCACAAGTGCTGCTGGTTATTGATAGTTTGTGCATTTTCAGCTTCATAAATCCTATTTCTAATTTTCTTATCTCACTTCATGGTATGTTACTAAGGTGTTTGGTGTTGACATTTGGTGTTGCTTTCTTGATTTCTCGAGATTATTAATGTCAGTCGTCCTGGGGCTAATAAGGGTCTCAGACAAACATGCCCATTTCATTGTTTAATATCTTGATTTTTCCTTAGTATTCAAAGAAAGGCAGTTTTGCATAATGAATTGGTGGAAATTAGAAGATGGCTATCATGCATGGGATGTAGTTTTAATTTCAGATTCAATATCCCAGAATTGTAAAATTGAATGCAGGTCTATTTCAGAAAGAGAAGCATCAACAAAACAACTTTTCACAAAGAATAGTGAAACAGCTGTGTTTGTTGGATTCTTTAGCCACGCTTCCCATTGCTATGTTTGAATCTATTCGACCATTCCTCACAGCGTCTCCATCTACTGCCACATTGCGAGACTTTCAATTAGAGACACATTTCTTCATATCACCATCAAAAACAAGACAGCCTGATCCACAGTAGACATTATGTTAAATTTTGTTGATGTTAATTCACTTCAATTATCATACCCTTATAAAAGCTTTATACTTTTAAAATTTACTATGCTGGGACCAGGACATATATTAGATGGTAAAGTGCTTGCTTTCTGAAGAAATGGAGCTGAGTTTATTTTCGTAATTTATGTAGATCGGGGCAGTGGTATTTGCAATTCCAGTTCAGAGAAGGCAGAGACAGGATATTGTGGCAAGCCTAGTCTACAAGAGTCTCTGTCAACTTAGAGACCCTGTCTTGAAGCAAGAAATAAGGAGAGGATGAGGAAGAAGAGGAGGAGGAACATGGGTGAAGAAGAGGAAGAGAATGAAGAAAAAGAGGAATAATCAGATGAAAATGAGGATGAGGCTCAGGAAAAGAAAAAGGAGGAGGAGGAAGAAAAAGAAGAAAGAAAAGTTGGAATGTACACAAGGAATGAAATCTACAAATGTCACCTGTACAACTATGTATAAAAGGAGGCTGTTCATTCTTTTACAGCCACCCAGATCTGAATAATCACACAGAAACCATATTCATTACAACACTATTTGGCTGATGTCTCGAGTGTATTTCTAGATAGTTCTTACATCTTAAATTAACATATTCCTATTAATCTGTGTTTTACCACAAGGCTGTGACTTATTAGGTAATGTTCTGTTCTGGTGTCTTTCTCCTTCAACAGATACATAGTGTCTCTCTGACTCTGCCTACTCTCTCTATATATCTTCCAGCCTGCCTATATTCTGCCCTGCTATAGGCCTAAAAAAACTTCTTTATTAACAACGGTAATAAAACGTATCCATAGCATACAGAGGGGAATACCACATAATCTCCCCTTTTCTGTCTAAATAAAAAGAAAGGTTTTTAATTTAACATAGTAAAATTACATATAAAAATACAGATCAAGCAAGAATTACAGTTACAATATTTAATCTATTTTATCTGAAAAAATAAATAAAATATTCTATCATCTATTTTGTCTTTTTGAGTCTAAAGTTTTATATCTAATTAATTTATTTTATAACTAAGAAAATCTATAACTATCTGTCTTCAACTCTTCAAAGACTCCAGAAGGATATAATATTTCCTTAGTAAACAGGAAGTGCCTTGTACAAAAATTCCCAAAACTTTGGAATTGACAGAGACATCTTGCTGTCTGGATAGTCAGCCAAAGTTCTTTTGTAACATTGGAGCAGCCATCTTCAGCCTACAGGCCCATAGTATCTGGCAGACTTTTCCATGAAGTAGGAGATTTAAAAGGCTCTTTTACCTATCTTGGAAGTTTGTCAGTCACTTTCTCCTGTATCATAAAGAATGTTTGGCGGTTTCTTCTATGAAACAGAAGCTCTGAAGAACCATTCCATCCTTTGGAATCTTCAACAGTCACTTTTCTTTGGGTTCTGCTTGTGTACACACCTGAACACACAAAAATGTGCCTCTTCACAAACACATTAAATTTAACTTATCATTACATTTTGAAAGATAATCTAAATGCCTTTGAAGCTATTTTCATGCCTGAATATTAGGTTACCAATATTCTTTATACTTAATAAAATGTGATTTTTATTGTAATAATAGTCAGGAGGAATCCGTGTAGTTCAAATATAAACCAGGAAAGATATCATAATACTGGCATTACTTCCTTAGCAGTTTTAATATTTGCTCCTGTGTCACTACAGGGTGAACGCCTATTAAGTGCCTTATATATTTAAAATAGAAGTATATACTCAAAGGCAGCTTTTATTTTTATGGGTTTTTTTTTGTTTGTTTTTTTCAAGACATGGTTTCTCTGTAGCTTTGATGCCTGTCCTGGAATTAGCTCTTGTAGTCCAGGCTAGCCTCGAACTCGCAGATATTTGCCTGCCTCTGCTTCCTGAGTGCTCGGATTAAAGGTGTGCCCCACCACCGCCTGGTTTAAGGGCCGCTTTTAGTAGTGGGATTGGGACACCAACCCAATGACAAAACCTTAGACCTACAGTCTATTCTGCCTGCAAGAACTAATGTGGAGCCGGGCGGTGGTGGCGCACGCCTTTAATCCTAGCACTCGGGAGGCAGAGGTAGGCGGATCTCTGTGAGTTCGAGACCAGCCTGGTCTACAAGAGCTAGTTCCGGGACAGACTCCAAAACCACAGAGAAACCCTATCTCGAAAAACCACAAAAAAAAAAAAAGAACTAATGTGGAAATGGAGAATTAGAATTAATGGGAGTAGCTATATAAAGGCAGGTCTAATTTGAGGGTCACTCCAAGAGAGGATGCCTATGCCTCTACTGCTCTATTGTCTTTTTGACAAGGAACGGGAGGCTGGATAGCTCAGAGACCTAGATTAGGAAAATAAAGACAATAAAATGATTTCTAATGATATTCTGCTATACTCATAGATCAATGCCTAGCACAATCATCATCAGATATGCTTCCTCCTGCAGCTGATGGGAGCAGATGCAAAGACCCACTGCTAAACATTAGGGAAAGAGAGAGAGAGAGAGAGAGAGAGAGAGAGAGAGAGAGAGAGAGAGAGAGAGATGAGCCAAAATTAGAGGTATCCATTGGATCCCTCCCCTTGGAGCTCAGGAAACATTTCAGGAGAGAGAAAGGAAGGAAGGACACCAGGAGAACACAATCAACTTGGAGGGGCTCACAGAGACTGGCTTGGCAATCACAGAGCTTACATGTGTCGGTGCTAGGTCCTCTGCTTGTATTTTATTAAATGTTGGCAGCTTGGTACTTTAGGGGACTCCTAACAATTGAAGTAGTAGTGTCTCTGGCTCTTCAGCCTGCTTGGGGGACCCTTTGCCTCCTACTTGGTTACCTGGACCAGTCTTAATATAAGGGTTTATGCCTCATCTTATTGCATCTTGTTATGCCATGTCAATTGATATCCCTGGGAAGCCTGCTTTTTCTGGTTATAGACGTCAGCTTGCTCAGGTTCCACATCACCCATTATTAGGCATCTTCACTACAGTCACCCTAATAGATTCCTGGGAATTTACATTGCAATATGTTTCTATCATGCCCTGAAATGCCCCCACTCCCCATTTTCAGTTGTCTCTCCCAGTGCTCTATTTCCATCCCCCACCCATTTGATCCATCTGGTTCCCATTGCTACCTGCCCCATTCTACCCTCAAAATCTATTCTGTTTCCCCTTCACCAGGAGATTCATGCAATCCCCTTGACTCCTCCTGGGTCTGGATTATAACATTACTGTCCTTTGCATAACAGCTAATATGTTACCTGTTTATAAGTGAGAACATACAATGTTTGTCTTTCTAGGTCTGGGTTATCTCACTCAGAATTTTTTTTTTAATTTCAACTATTTGCCTGCAAATTTTATGATATATATTTAACAGTTGTGTAATACTTCATTGTATAAATGAGCCACACTTTATTTATCCAATCTTCATTTGAGGGACATCTAGATTGTTTCCAGTTTCTGGCTATTATGAATAAAACTCTTACAAATGTAGCTGAGCAAGTGTCCTTGTGGTAGGATGGATTGTCCCTTGGGTATTTGCCCAAGAATGATATAGCTGGGTCTTGAGGTAGATAATTTCCCAATTTTCTGAGAAACCACCATATCAATTAACAAAGTGACTGTTCAAGTTTGCGCTTTACCAACGGCAATGGAGGAGTGCTCCCCTTGCTTCACATCCTTACCAGCAAGAGCTGCTCCTTGTGTTTTTGATCTTAGCCATTCTGGCACATGTAAAATGGAGTCTCAGAGTTGTTTCCATTTTCTGTTCCCTGATGGCTAAGGATGTTGAGTGTATCTTTCAGTGTTATTGACCAGTGTGATTCCTTTGTTGAAAAGTCTCTCTTTAGATATGTACTTCATTATACTTTAAATTGGATTATGTCATTTGCTGATGTCAAATTTCTTGTGTTCTTTATATATTTTGGACACTAACTCTCTGTCAAATGTGGTGTGTGTAAAGATCTTTTCCCATTTGGTAGACTGTGCTTTGTCTGATTGATGGTGTCCTTTGCCTTACAGAAGCTTTTCAGTTTCATGAGGTCCCATTTATTAACTGTACTAACCTTTGTGACAGTACTATTGATGTTCTATTCAGAAATGGACAGTCAAAAATGGAAGCTTGAAACCCATACTTAAGAATGGTAAATGGAGCACTGAACCTGTAGGCAAGGTTGAAATTAACTTTAAAAAATTGAAGCATCCAGCAGAGTTGATAAGGTCAAAAGACTTGAATTAATAGAAGAAGCAAGTCCCCATGGAGTTGCACAAATACCTGCAATATGCCATTGCAGAAGATTTACAAATATCTGGTCTGGATATTGTGCTCTGGGGTGTAAAAAATGCTAGTAAAGCTTTTATAAGTCAATAAGCAGGATCTGAGGAAAAAGATGGTACAAACTCACTTAAAACCTTGTCAGATTAAGGGAGTTTGATAGTTACCTCATGTTTAGTTTGAAAACTGGTTGCCTATAGACAAGCTAGAGATTTAAATAGCACACCTGAGACTCCTGTGTAAAGAGCACTGAGTCACTTCCTGTTCCCTTTGGTGGGAGTTGATTTACTGTCCTCGCGGTGCTTTCTGCTTCATCAGAAAAATAGCTTATCGTTGTGCCCACGGTAAATCAAGATGCCCTGCAGCAGTTTAAAATCCAAAGAAAAGCAATGTTTTCTTTCTGACTCAAACATATATTTCTTTTACATTAAAGTTCTTAAGGAATTAAGTTCCAATAAATTTCATTATTGTATATTATTGTTTTAGGAGAAAATTTTTTTTTCTGTTGAATTAGCTCTTCATTTTACTGTTGTTTTTTCCTGCTTTGGTTTCATATACCCTAAATATACGCCCATGTGTGTGTCTGGAAGGGATAGAATCTTGCTTCCTATATTTAAAAACATTCTTGGTAAATCTTATACCTCCTAATATCTTCAAAGTAATCATCGACAGGCTGTACCACAGGAATAGACAAAAGCAGATGTTGATGAGCTCTGGCTAGCTTGTGTTTATAGATACAAGCACCATGTCTTTGCTAATCCTTCCGGATAATGACCATAGTAAAATTTACATGGGCTTCAGTTACTGACACAGATGTCTTCTGTTCCTGGCCTTCTAAATGACCAATTATATGCAGTTGCCTCTAAACCATTCTTCTCAAAAACTGCCTGCAATTAATGCTAAGTACCAAGAAACAACCAGCTTATATTTTCTTAATTGTATAGAAAAATGTTATATGTTTTCAAATGAGTTTTCTATAGATACTCGTTATTTTCAACAAATACATCTTTAAAGATGCTAGGAATTCTCTGTAAAATCCATCAAATGTATTTGAAAAATAAGTAGCATGTGAAGTAAGGGAAATCCTCAAGGGCAAAATTTAAATAAATGAGAGAAACCAGAAAAGAAACAAATAGAAAAAATGTCATTCATCCTTTTTTAATTGAATGGGCCTTTATGCTTAAAGCTGCTAAAAATAATTTTCGAATCAAAAAGTAGGTATTGTTTTCCAGCAGAAAAAGTTGCATTACCTTTCTTGTTTATGGCCAGTGAGAAGAAATTTGGTTCCTTGGGGCCTTAATTTTTTCTCTATTATACCTCTATCTTTATACGTTCTGAATGTCTTTAAGCAGAATAATGTTTATTATCAGTTCTTGATTGCAGTTGTGTGATTATTTTGTGGAATAAGAACTCTCATTTCATTTACGAGGCAATCAGGACTAGACAGAAATACCTGTTCAAATAGGTAAAAACAGGTTCTTACTAGTTTTCCCCCAATGGCTGGAGAACTCTGTAGAAATAAATAACAATAACAGTAAAATTAATTAGGTGCTTATAATGTATGAAGACATGGAGTTAACAAATGCAGACTTAATTAAACTTTAAAAATATTATCTTTGGTGTATATGTAAAATATATGTGATAAACAGTTGGCCTTAGAAAATATTTGTTTATTTTAAATTTTGCATATCAAGATACAAAATCGTATAATAGAGGAGTACAGCTAAGAAAAATATAATATGCTAGTGGTCATTTAATACTTTTAGTACAAGACCAGTTATGAGTATGTTTATATTATCCCTTTAAGTTTTTGCAATTAAAATATAGTCATATAATTTTTCCTTTCCCTTCCTTCTTTCAAGCTCTCCCCTATTAACCCTCATTGCTCTCCTTAAAATTCATGATCATTTTCCATCCATTGTTTTTACACACACCCACATGCATATGAAAATGCATATATTTCTAATTATATAAATACAAACTACTCAGTCTGTGTCAAAAAGTTAAAGAGCTGTGTGTGTGTTAATTTTGTTTGGTAACTTGACATAAACCAGAACAGAAAATGAAGAGAGTCTAAGTTAGGCATGTCCTAGACCAAGCTAGCCCATGGCCATATGTGTGGGCAAGTATATTGATCATCATTATAATTACATAATTAATAACCAATTATATCAATATGCAAAGGAGCAGCTCTGTGTGTGTATGACTAGTCCCTGGACAAGAAATTCTTGACGTTATAAGTGTAAAGAATCAGCTATCAATAACAGTGATGCATGCATTCATTCTTTTTTATTGTTGTATGTTGGTGTGATATGATGAGTTATTTTAAGTTCCTGCTGCCTTTATTTGTCACCCCAAGGGTCATCATCAACTGCATGTCACTCTATTTAAATGGTAATTAGCCATCTCTTCCTTTCTCAGCTAGATCAAATAGCTGCTTTTCTTTAGCCTAAACATCTTCTCCTGCATTCATAGTCCAGTTTTTTAAAGTAAGAATATGTTCCTTACTTTAATACCATTTTAAAGTTTGCCTTTTAGTTCTTTGAGAATTTTGTTCAATGTATATTTAAAATAATCCCCTCCTTCTCCCGCCTCTGCCATCTCCATTCACTTCCTGTTCCCACTCAGACTTTGTGTCTTTTGTTCCCTTCAACAATAAAACATGATTTGTCTTTCGTTCCCACAAACGGTTGGATGTGTGACTGTCCATTACCCAGCAGCGGTCAATGGTCAAGATTCCATGGCTAGAGGATGACTTTTGTGCTCACATAGTCTCTCCGTGATGGGATTTTTATCTGACTTGCGTTTGTCCAGGTTTCTTGGCTGCTGTCCTGATTACTCTGAATCCTTATTTGTAACAGGTCTGGTGTGTCTAGAACACAATTTTTCTGTAGTCATCTATCCTGTGGTTCTTACGTTTTTGCCCCGACTCTTGCAATAAACCCTGAAGGAGGAAGGTGATATTGACAGCCTATTTAGGGATAAGCAGTCCTCAGTCTCTTGTTTATTACTGCACTTTGACTAATCAGGAGCCTCCATATTAATCACCATCTACGGCAAAAAGAAGCTTCCCTGATGAGGGTTGAAAGATGAACACTAATCAATGTGTATAATGATGAGCCATTAGGGGATAGTTTAATACTATGCCAATTTAAAGTGTCATTTTAATGAAAAATATGTGCAGAAGACCATGACTAACCCTCAGTCCAAGTCACTCTATTAGTTTATTTGCAAATTATCTGCAGATTGCTTAATATTGCAACAGACCTTGAATATATTCTGTGGCGATAGTTTCAGTTTATTTATGAGTGAGCATACCCCTCGACAGTACTATCAAATTCAAATCAAGTGATTCTGTGTGTATTATATACACGGAGATGAGAGAGAGTGTGAGAAAGGAAGACAGCAAGAGTGTGAATGAGAGAAAGAGAGAGAGGGACAGGGAGAGGGAGAAAGAGAGAGAGAGAGAGAGAGAGAGAGAGAGAGAGAGAGAGAGAGAGAGAGAAAAGAGAGAGAACTTTTAGGTGTCAGATGAGATACACTGTGAAGTAAGGGTTAGATAATGTCTATGTCTTTTCAGTAATTCAGCATTGCAGGTAGTTGGTGCCACAGAAAAAAAGAGATAAAATATAGTAAAGGATATTTTTCTAATTTTATATTTTATTATCTACCATAAATTGATGAAATAATATAAATTAGTTTGTTTTGTTTCTTTTTTTTTAAAGATTTATTTATTTATTATGTATACAACATTCTGCCTCCATGTATGCCCACACACCAGAGGAGGGCGCCAGATCTCATTACAGATGGCTGTGAGCCACCATGTGGTTGCTGGGAATTGAACTCAGGACCTCTGGAAGAGCAGACAGTGCTCTTAACCACTGAGCCATCTCACCAGCCCCCTATAAATTAGTTTGAATTAGTGTATTCTTCTAACAAATATTTGAATGACATTTTATCTGAGTTTCTTTTGGGAAATAAGCAGAAGCCCATGCAAGAAGGTGTCCTGCCCTTAATGACCAAGTTCTTGGGGGAAATACATGAACTGAGAGACAGTTTCAGTGAGGTACGGTGATAGAAAAGTTCAGAGCAAACAACTAAAACAAATCTTGAATTACTTCAAGAAGAATGATTAGAACAGAAAAAAAAAACCTAAAGGAGGTACTGAATTATGATTAGAACATTATTAAAGATAGTTTAGGTATCTCCCAAACTAAAGAATTAGTTTGACTTAGTAGAAAAAATAAAAGTTTGTATGTAATTAAGTTTGACAGGGTCAGTGGGTAAATGTCAAAGTGATAACATGAGAAATGGCAGACAGATATTGGATAAATATTCCAAATTATTGTCCTTTATTATAAAATGCAATTAGTGTAAATGTATTATTCTTAATTTGGTTATTCAAACAAGTTGATTTTCAGATAAGTAAATATATATATATATTTACCTTCACTGCCTTTCACTGTGAAACCAACTCTGGAACTCAACAGCAAAGAAACAGGATCATTCTTTCCAAAAGAGACCCAATTGCAATCTTATTTGTCACTGGGATTAATGAAACTTGTCTATGAACAATGGGCATTTAATCAGCAAACTCTAAAACTCACACTGTGTAAGAAAATAGTAGCAATTGAATATTCATGAGAGTACTGAAGGGTAGTCAATAATTGTGTTTTCTATGATAAAAGTAATAATAATAATAATGGTCAAATCTTATGTCGTGTACATTGCCTATATTCTATCAGGACTCTTAGGGGGAAATCCATTAAGGCAAATCAAGTTAATAAACATATTTCTCCACATCACTGGCATTTATCATTTTAAGATTATTCTAACATTCACCATTTATTATTGGAATAGTGTTATTATACAACAGCATCACAAAATCAGCATCTGTAACTTCAAAAATAGCTGTCTCTTTTGGTTTCAATTAATCTGCTAGCAGGAGTCTGATATTACTTCAACATATCAGTATGAAAATATGCCCATGAATATTCATTCATAAGCATGGACTTCTCAATTTAAATAGTTAGCTTTTTAGTGTAGTTTCTTTTATTTTACTTGTCCAACCACGATCCATTATTACTTTGCATTTCCACACCAGTTTTCCTCCAAGGAGTCTAAAGTACTGTAGTTTAATTGCCCAAAAGAAATGGTGTCAGGCTAGAGAGAAGGGAGGTAGAAAAATGTGTTTCCTGATTGTCTTAGGGAATTGGGATATACTTAATTCTAATTCTGGCTTTAAGCCCAGACAGCCAGGCTGTGTCTACACAAGTAAGGTTGTGTGTGAGTTTTCTAAATTTTCCTTCCGTGAGAACATATAAATGGTGTTCCATCTGAAGAAATTAACTCTATTTCCTCAAAGCCAGTAGATCTCACCCCAGGGCAATTATTTTCTCTTCATCTTGGTCTACTCTAGAGAAATGTGGTATTGTGCAGCTCTGTGATGGGGCAGAAGCTTTGTAAAACCAGCTTGTTGGGCTGAGGGTAAGGGTACTGCTAAAAGACCTTGGATGCACAGAGCAGTCTCCTAGAAATAGAACTACCAAGCCCTTAAATCTCAAAAGTTCAGAGGTTAGAATTGAAGTGTTAATTCTGGATAACATTGATATTTACAGAAAACACTCAGTTTTTCTGGTATTGACAGAAAGTTTAATTGCTTGATAATAATGGGAGATACTATATATAATTCTGGTTTTAGTGGAGCCTCATTTATAATGAGAAGAATTCCCAGACATTGTATATAGTATAATGTCAAGCTTTAATTCTGGAGTCCAATCTATTAAGAAGTTGTTCTCAGAAATGAAATTAATCTGCACCCTAAATCCCTGCAATGGAGCTAAAGTTTAAAAGATTTACTTTTTAAATTCCCATCTTAGTTGAAGAGTCTGAAATCCATTCCATGCTTTTTCTGGAATCATGTTAAGCTTCTAACTGATGTTCCCAGAAAACAACTATGGAAATACCAGGCAGCCTTCTTTTTCACAGTGAACAAGACAGACAAATTAATTTTACATACTCAAACCACCTTAATTAAATATATTAATAGGTACACATGGAGAAAAGAATTTTATCTAGAGTCTCCATAAGAAGCATGACCTGCACAGTTAGGCACATAAAATAAAGATGCAATCATAGAATTCTTGTTCAGCTTTTTGTCTGTGGTTTTTATCTGAATTTACTGGTCAGGTTATGGGGTGGAGAGAACCCTGTTTCTTGATCTTGTAGCTAGAGAAAAACACTTTGTGTTGTAACAATTTTATAATGTACAACTTCCATTTAATTTGCCATGTCTTTTCCTAGGGAACTATTAGCATCTCAATTTCCCTATCTATACTGTTGGTTACAGTGTAATTTATAAGCAAACTGGAAAGTACATTGGAGACACATTAAACTGTCCTATATGTCAGTTAGATATAAATCAGAACTGTCATCCCACAGGCTGTGACATTTGTTTATGCTGAGTACAGATTTCTCAAGTCATTTACCATTGGCATCTGTGTTTTTATTCTTCTTCCTCTGAGATCACTTCTGCCTGTAACAGTCCCTCAACTTTACTGGCCTTTGATTAGACAACAATTTCCACCTCTTCTGGAAATCCCTGGAGAAGACACTAGGCACATTTCCCCGAAAGGTATTCATGCTTGCTGGGCGATGGTGGAGCACGCCTTTAATCCCAGCACTCGGGAGGCAGAGGCAGGCGGATCTCTGTGAGTTCGAGACCAGCCTGGTCTACAG
>NC_022024.1:22486770-22488586 GCF_000317375.1 Microtus ochrogaster | reverse complement strand
AAAACAAACAAACAAACAAACAAACAAACAAACGGTATTCATGCTTTCATGTGTGCCCTCTGAGTAATTACTAGTCTGTACTATGTATTGGGCACCACCACCCTATCACAATAATCAGGAGTCTTCATGAGCTTAAGTTTCTGGAGCGAAGTGGTAAGTTCAGGAGCAGAGGTGCTCTTCTTGCTCTTATTTGTAACACCAGGATGCACTCAATGTGAACAAGATAGAGACTACCTTTGTCTCAGTGCACTCATATTTTAATTGCAATATTATTGTATGTGTGTGAGAGAAATAGAGATAGATATGGATAAATGATAGATAGATAGATGATAGATAGATAGATAGATAGATAGATAGATAGATAGATAGATAATGATTGATAGATAGATGATAGATAGATAGATAGATAGATAGATAGATAGATAGATAGATAGATAGATAGACAGGTAGGTAGATAGATAGATAGATAGATAGATAGATAGATAGATAGATAGATAGATAGATAGATAGATAGATGATAGGTGGTTTATATGTATGTATACACACACATACACACACACAAAGAGAGACTTAAAGGATGATTTGTGGAAGTCAGTTCTTTCCTACCATGTGACTTCCCAGGTTATCTAACTCAGATCTCTGGAGTTGGTGCCAAGTAATCTTGTGCCCCCGTGTTGTTCCTCTTGTACTATTGTCAAATATTTTTCATTAAATATCTTTTATGCTCTTTCCTAAGCTCATGATGACTATTTTGATAGATAATTGGAATTGACATATGTGCTTCCACATAGACACAGAAAACCTTTTTTCTTTCATGTATTCTAAATAAGTGTGTGACTTAATTGTGAGTTTTCCCTTAAGAGTTCTCAGAGATCCGTCCTGGTAACCTGTAAACATATCCCAACATGTCAATATCCTATAGGTTTAAACAATCAAGAATCACTTAAGAACTTATACTTACCTGTCAAGAAGTATGCTGATTGTGAACATAGATATCACAGAGATATGTTTATCCCTTGTACTCCAGATGTGGTAACACCTGCAATTTCCCCAAACGTGAAAAGCTGAACTGCATAATTCATGGCAGCAGAGTGACTACATTCCAACTCTGCTCCCACCACCAAAAAAGAATTTATTACTATATCAGTATCATTAAATGTGTATTTAATCATACATAAGAAACTAAAACATTTGAAGTGTGACTTTTTAAAATTTTCTGTGTACTCAAACATTACCAACCTATGTTTCTTTGCTTCTACAGTAATCTTTTTTTTGTCCACTTCCTAAGTGAATAAATATAAAAATGTATTTTAGTCCATTACTTTGTTATATTTCTGTATTATGGATGGAATGGTATATTATGCGTATTCAAATTCATATATTCAGTCGCAACCCTCAACATTACTGCATTTGGAAAAAGAATCATCAAGGAGGTTATTACCATCATAAAGGAATGATAATAAGAACCACTCCAGTTTGTTAAGATTTGTCTTTGAGTAAGGGGAGGAAGAAAAGGCAGAGACACAGACACAAGCAGAAAGACAGAGAAGTAGAGATAGAGGAACAAGAGTCTTCTTAGTAGAGAAGTGAGCTAAGAAGAAAGACCAAGTGAGGGCACAGAGCTGAAGCTGCCTCTAAAGCAAGAAATGAGCCTTCGGTAGTAACCAAATCTGAACTCAGCAACCTCTAGTCCTACAAGAAAAGCAAAGTGCTGTTATTAATCCATTCAGTCTTAAGCATTCCAGTAGATGTTCTGGATAAATTAATATGCCACTACAAACATCTATTTTCTTTTCCCTACACAGAGAGAGAGAGA
>NC_022024.1:22479845-22486670 GCF_000317375.1 Microtus ochrogaster | reverse complement strand
GAGGACAGACAGACAGAGACATTAGTCAAGGATATATTATTTTCCTGTATAACACTGAATGCTATCATTGTGTTATCATTAATTTCTAACACGATTGACTTCTGGACTTGAAATCACACTCTGCCACTGCACTTTCATCAAATTCTTTGATCACAGCTTTAAAAAAACAAGTTAACTAGATAACAGGAATGTAGTTTTTTTCTTCCTAAATACAACATTATTTATCAGATACATTTATCTGAATTGTCCTGCTCAATCGATTTGACGTATGCTCTGTCTTGTTTAAAGGTTTGAAAATGGCTTTAGACAATTAACATTTGGGCAGTTCTCTAGCTTCTAATAGAAATGTCTCCAATGGTTTAATGATACCTATCCACCGCTTAAATTTCTAATTACATATTCTTTGGAGTATATAGGTAGATCAGTGCTTAAAATCTAATTTATTCATCTAATTATTTCTTTCAAAAAAGGAATTCTCTATTGGGAAGCTAGCTAGCATATGCATAAGATCTCCATTATCGTTTTCCAGGTACAGCCAGGCTCAGTAATGAGTGAATTAAGCCTAAACATTTGGACTGAAGCCCTATCTTGCTGTAAGATAGGGCCAATTCACTTCCCTGTGAGAACAAAGAGGAAGAGACTATTATAAAAATTCCTTAGGAGCACAGCGGCTTTCCTTTTTATGCAGGGTGTAAAAGAGCAAAGAAGAGGTTGAAGTCGGGAGCAAGAATGAAAAATAATCTTGGTGTGACGCCCATAGCAACTGATGAGGCAGTCTTGCTAATGAGCTCCTCAGAGGGGTACAACCGCAACACATTAAAAACCAAGTTAGCAGCATACAGATCCTACGCCTTGGCTTAGAAGTTTATTAAGCCTTTTCAGAGAAGAGTGACAAATATGTGTGGATTTGTGGCCGTCCGGACTGCAGGTTCTGAAAGCTTGGATATCAGCAGGAGTAATAGTGTAGGGGGTTATTGCAGCAGCATTACCACGACTTCCATTAATTAACTTCCTTCCTGGTGTCAGCGACTATGCTGGGCGTTTTATGGCACCATTTCATGAAATATTTTCACAACTTCTACAAAGTGAGAATCGTGATGCCTTCTATAAGGACAAAGGCACGGAGGTAAAGTGGGAGATGGCTGGCACTAAGGTGGATTTGAACATGCATATATCTCAATTGATTTCCGATTAGATTATTTTAGTGCAATCAGCACACTGAGTGCCCAAACACTCAGATTGAGGCATATTTATAATTGCAGAGAAATAAAACGCCTTGCTTTCTCAAAGCAGCTTTCTAGAATCAAACTTATTTTACTAGAGCTAGACAAAGGTACATTTGTACGTCACCTTTCCAAAATTATAAACACACATACACGTGCACATACACACCAACACACATTTCTAAATTCATAAATTAGACCCGGTTCATTTGTCTATTGTTACTTGTAAGTATACGTTCTTAGGACTGTACTTTTGGTACCGGATAACCAATTAATGTGCTGTTCTCTCAGAAAGACCTGTTTCTCCTACTCTCAGCATTCTTTTATTGCCTGGACTTCCTTGTCTAGGACTGAGATTTCATGTTACCCATTCATGTTAATATGTCTACTGGTGCTATCATTGTAATGGTCTGCTCTCTCCCTTTAAGAGACAAGCCACACCCACTCTCTTCCTGGTCTGCCTAGGTCAGCTGATCTTCAGCTTCCAGCCTGAGTCTCTTCTCTTTTCCCTCTCTCACCCTTCTGCTTTGCTCCATTCTCTCCAATTCTTTCCTTTCACCATCTCTCTGCCTCTCTGTCTCTCAATCTCTATCTCTGTTTCTTTGTGTTCTTCCCTCTTCTCCCCTTACTCCTTCTCCCCTTCCGTTCCATAAACCACTAAATAAACATATAACATCACTTTGCATGGTGCGCCTGTCTCTCGCCCACCATGTGGCTCCCTGCTAAGGACCAGCCGCATTTGGAGACCTGCAGCATGGTCTTGTGGGCGCCCATCCTTCTGTCTCTCTCTGCCTGGGACTCGCTGCTTCTCATGGCCCACTGCAGCCACTTGGGGAACTGCGCCATCCCTACTGGGACTGGCTGCTCTTGGGACCCGCAGCCCACTACCACCACTGGGAATCTGCAGTGTTTCTGCTGCTGCATCCACTTTGGGATCCTCAGCATTTAACTTAATCCACTACAATGGTTGTTTACATAAAATTTCGGCAGCCATGTTGATGAGACTTCATGGGTGAGGCTTCTGACATTTCTGTAAATCGCAGTCTGACAGTGAACTCTTAGTTCCCATACCCTTTCCCAGCCTTAAGTGTAAGAATTGTACCGACATTCCTTGGGAGCAGGCTCCACAACTCTGTACTTTGGTTGGTTCCAGTTTTCTGCAATGATCTTCATCAGTTGCACAGAAAACTTTTCCTTGACAAGGAATGAAGACTTCACTTATTTATGTACAGTATAATGACAAATCTTTATAATGTAGTTAGGGATCATGTTGATTTGGAAAAATGCCCATTGTATGTTTTCCACAGAGAGCCCTGATTTTACTATGCCTGGGTACTTTGACAGATTCCCGGTTGCAGGTAGGGTTATCCATGCTGTGTGGGTATTAAGTCCAATTCGAGAGCAGCATGATACGCATGCCACTACTGTAACCTTAAGATCACTGTGCTATATTTGTTCTTGTTCTGGCTCATAGGTGGACTGTTGGCTTTAAGGACTCTAGGTTTGCTAGTCTTCATTTTTAAAGGATTTTACTTTGGGTATGTTTCAAAAGTTGTTTTAATTCAGTCTGAGGAACTATAATTCATTGTTTTCAGGGTGGGCTCTATTATGATTACTGAGAATCTTGCTATTATTGCTAACTTATAAGATTTTTCAAGCTTCTTCTCAATACCTTACTGCCAGTTTGTGGAGAGCAAATAATAGCTTTGGGAATAGCCAATGTAGTTTATGAGTTTCCATGGGGCCCTATTGGCTCACAACTTGATTATTTGTAACCCATTCCCTATCCTAGAAGCTTCATTTGGAGACAAGCAAGGTCCGGTTGGGATTTTGTCTTCTACAGTTATTTGACAATTTTATTTAGGTTCTCTTTATATATGTAAATGTTTTAGGAAGCTTCTACTATACTCAATTGCCATACAATACTTTAAATTAGCCTTCATTTTAATTCTCTCTCCCTGTATTCCTCCTAATACCTCCCTTTCCCTTCTTCACATTTGATCATCCATTTTACACTTTACACCAATTCATTCATGACTATTTGTTCTAGTCTTAATCCCAAACCAAACTGATCATGTTGGAGGAAGCCGCCTGTTGGTTCCCAGCCACTTAGCCCTGAAACGATCACCCAGAAACTGTATTATTTAAATCAGTGCTTGACCGATTATCTCTAGCTTCTTATTGGCTAACTGTTACATATTGATTTAACCCATCTCCATTAATCTGTATATCACCACATGGCAGTGGCTTACTAGCAAAGTTTCAGCATGTCTAACACTGGTGGAGACTCTACGGCTTCTCCCTGACTCTGTATCTTTTCTCCCTGCATTCAGTTTAGTTTTCTCTACATAATTCTGTTCCCCTATAGCTCTGTTATAGGCCCAAAAAAAAGCTCCTTTATCAACCAATGGTATTCACAGCATATAGAGGGGAATCCCACATCACCTCCCCTTTTCTGTTTAAATAAAAAAAGGAAGATATCAAGCAAGAATTACAGTTACAATACTTTATCTATTATCATAGCTAAGGAAAACTATAATATAATTATCAATACTTCAACTCCATCAAAGACTCCAGAAGGATAGAATATTACCTAATTTAACAGGAAGCACATTGTAAGCAAATTCCAAAACTCTAGAATTGACAGAGACATCTCATTGCCTGAACACTCAACCAAGTCCTTCTGTACCATTGGGGCATCCATCTTCAGCCTATAGGCCCATAGCATCTGGCAGACTTTTCCTTGAAGCAGGAAATTTTAAAGACAGTTCTGCCTATATAAGTAGTTTGTCAGTCTCCTTTTTCTGCATCCTGCAGAATCTCTGGCAGATTCAAGTCAGCAATTCCAACAAGAATTTTGAAATCAGTCTAACACAGTACATGATGATGTTCCTTTTAATTCACATGCTGGGGAAGTATAGTGATAAAGTGTTTTTTCATTTTCCTTATAATATTAGGGTGTTGTAAGACCAGAATATTTTATAAAATCACAGACGTTCATAGCCCAGAAAAATACTGAATCTGAACCAAGCTGTTTCAGGCAATTTTCTTGGGACACAAAGATATGTATCATTGTAGGGTGCAAATGTATGGTACAAATAAGTGTGCATGACCTATATTCAAAATGAACACTATTATGAGGCAATGTGAGGAAACAAGTCAACATTGTCAAAAAAATAAATTGCAGTGCCTGAATTTGAATTTAATTTTAGTCACTGTTCTTTCAGAAACTACTTGCTTTTGAAGAGTTTTTAAACCTTATATTAAATTATAGCTCTATTCACGAACCCATGATTTAAGAAACTATGTTTTATAAAATAAAAAAGTATATTGGTTAGGGTTTAGTAATTTAAACTGTGGAATCTGACCTTAACTCTGAACACATAGCATACATACATTTTCCCTGAGTTCATACAAACATTGTGGTTTAATATTGCATACTGTTTTATAGTTACTCAGGATCCCTTAAAGTTTTCTCAGTAAAAATGGTCATGAAAGAAAGAAGTTTGAGAAGTCCTAACATTATGTGTATAGCATATCTAATTTAAAGGAAAAGCTTCCTTTTTGGTTTCATGTGGGATATCTAATGTTAATAATATCAGAAATGAGTTTAGTATTCTTATACCTGCTACATATTGCCCTCTTAATTTTTTCTTGTATTCTTCAGTGTCAGTTACAGTGAGCTGGAATTTTATATAGAAACTTTCATACCTATCAATAAAGCATAAATTTAAAGGAATCTATTCTGGACAGAAACATACCACAGAACACATACATAACAGAGTTCTTCATGTGTGCGCTTACAGGAATGAATGATTAAAGCTGATCAATAAACTGAAAGTATTTCTACACATCTTTCAGATACACAGTCTTGCATTCTGCTGATAGTGCACATCAGGTTGCTCTGATCGACTATGTTTTCAAAAGAAGACTTGCAGAAATCCCTCCTTTTATCTCAACTGACATTTCTTCCTTTCACTGAGAAATGGAGTTTAGCATTTTTCTCCACCAATTTGAGAGATATTATGAGTGATCTCTGAGATCAGAACTTAAAAAAAAATTGTCTTACTTTGTTTAGATGAATTTAGATTGCTGGATCTCAGTCACTGTTCTATGAGGAATTCAAATAGTGTCATAATAAGAGGTAGATAAGCACTTTAGGTGACAGACTCGTTGAGATTCCAGGACACCAAACTACCAGGTACAAGAGGAAGGAAGCTTTCATATGTTTTTAATCCACGTGACTGTTTCACCTTTTGTGGCTGTGTCTGTGTAGCAGAGATGAGCTGTTTACATTGAGCTCTGACTATAAACCAATCTGAATATTTCTGTTTCCAAGTTATTGAGTTTGAGTTACAAAGTTAGCTACATTGCTAAAGAGGACCAATCACTATTTTTTAAAAAAAAACAAACTCAACCCAGATGGCCCAACCTTCAGAAATTAAATTAATTAGCTTTCAGAAGGTAATACAACAATTAAGTAAAGATATAATAATCAATTAAGATATCTAATTCTATAGATTTTGTTTACGAAAATAATTTATTTTCAAATAAGGCTTAGATTTGATGATGCTAATTTTATCCTCAACCTGATATTGATGCTGAACAGTTAATAGAAATTATCTAAATTTACACAGATGGTAAGTGCTATAGCAATGCTTAAACCTGGTATTTTCATTCTCAAATGGATTGCATCCATTACACAGAACAGATTTCCAATTTTTGCCCATACTGCCAATTTTTGTCACCTTCCTGACAGGTCCTGTCATAGTTTAAAAGATAAATTGAGCTATATGCTTCATATCATTGGTGCAGTGGACCAAGATAAAAAGCTAGTAGTTTTAAAGACAGGTACTTATGAAACTGTACCTTTTCTGTGCACACTAATGGACTCCTAGATTTTTTAGGAACTATGGCAAACATTAAAATTTCTTTCCTGACCAAAAAATTAAAGAAGTGTCTGAGTTGTTGCAGGTGAAGTGGGGGTCCACATGATATTTTCAAGGCAAAATAAACAGTTTTCTAATTTACATATTTTTTACTTCTTAGGATCTATTTCTCACTTGGTAAGTTTTTGTTTGTTCGTTTGTTAAGGTATGTCGTTAGTTAATCTTTTGTTACTACAACAAAATGCCACAACTAAGGCCACTTATAAAATAAAGCAACTAGTTGTGCTTACTGTTTCAGAGGATTAATTTCCATGATGGTGGAGCAAAAGTTTCATGTCAGGAATAACAGAGCTCAGTGCTTGGTCCCAAAATAGAAAATAGAGAAAGCCCACTATGAATATTGTGAGTCTTTTGAAAACTCAAACCCATCCCCAATAACACACACTCTTAAAAGTTCACACCTTCTAATTCTTTCCATATAGTCCCTACCCGCTGGGGACCAATTATTCAAACCTAAGAGTCAATCCACTCCCTGCCCCTCATAGGCTTCTGAGCATACTGTGATGTAAAATGCATCTATTCCAACTTCAAAAATCCCCATGAGCCAGGCGATGGTGGCGTACGCCTTTAATCCCAGCACTCGGGAGGCAGAGGCAGGCGGATCTCTGTGAGTTCGAGACCAGCCTGGTCTACAAGAGCTAATTCCAGGACAG
>NC_022024.1:22470761-22479745 GCF_000317375.1 Microtus ochrogaster | reverse complement strand
AAAAAAAAAAAAAAAAAAAAAAAAATCCCCATGAGCTTTTGTGGTTTCAATACTGTTTAGAAATCTAAACTCCAAAGTCTCTTTAGAGACTCATAGCCATCTCTCTGTTGCCACATCCTGCAATTAAAAAAGAAAAAAAAAAGAAAGAAAAAATTACTTGCTTAAAACATACAAGAATATTCATTAACAACAAAATTGGCGACTGGTGACATAGAACATACTCGAACAACGCAAGACTGAATTCTAAAACCTGTGCTGTGTGTCTCCAGTCAGAGGACCTAAGTGACTCTACCCCATTAACCCTGATGGCTGTACCACACCTCTCTTTCTTGGGCTAATTTTAATATTTTTGCTGTTCTCCTTGCATTAACCTTACAGCTATCACATCTTCAGTGTTTTGGCGTCTCCAAAACAACCAGTCCTCACCTTTATATCTGCACACAACAGCCTTTTGGGGCCTCCATGCAGGGACACCCCTGGCATACGTCTGACCTCAATGTTCTCCTTAACCACAGAGAAAGAGCGTCCAACTTTTACTCATGCAAATTTATGACTCGAACGCCAGAGCCAGGTGACTATACATGTTTGTTTGCCAACTGGGGGTGAACCTGGCACCTTGAATCCTATTTGTAGCAGCTTTAATTTTTGTAGCTATGTAGAAAAGGAAAATTACCTACACCTTTGCTCATCACAGGTTAGAAGCTTGGCTGGGAGGAATTTGCCATGCCTTCGTTTACTCCAATGCTATTATGCCTGATTGTTCCCCTCCCTTTATGCCAATGATGGTCAATCAGGTCTGAGAGGACTCCTGTTTAATCCAATGCCAACCATGTCCTGATTTCTTGCTTTGATCTCTGTTTCTCTTCTCAACATAGTCTTCAGATCCACCATAAAATTTTCTGGAGTATTTTTCCTCATCACACTGTAGGTTTTGCATTTCATTTTGCCCTACAATCTGTTGTTTCATTGTAGCAACACAAATGAGTGATGAAAAACTGTCATTTAGGAGAATTAGTTTGTTAAGCTGACTTAAAATCTCTTCCACTGATAAGATTAGTCTATTATTTTCTTTACATTTTCTTCTTCCTTTTATTGAAAATAAATCCCTTTACTCATACAATATACCTGATTACACTTCCCCTGCCTCTATTCATCCCAGTTCATCTCCATCTTCCCCTGGGGTCCATTCCTTTTCTGTCTCTCATTAGAAAAGAACAGGCTTCGAAGAGATAGCAACAAGACAGAGCACAAAAAAAAATGTAATAAGATGATGTAAAAACTATCATATAGAAGTTAGACAGCAATCCAACATGAGGAAGAAAGTCCCAAAATCAGGCACAAGATTTAGATACACACTTGTTCACACAATCAGGTGTCCCATAAATATACTAATCTAATAGCTATAATATAAACACAGAGGACCTGGGGCAGACCCCTGTAGGCCCTGTTCTTGATGCTTCAGCATCTGTGAGTACTTTTTTTCACCCCTAGTTGGTTCAGAGGGCATTGTTCTGGTGTAGTTCATCCTCTCTGATTCTTAGATTATTTCTGCCTCCCTCTGCGGCATTTTCTGAGCTCTGAGGGGAGGGATTTGATGGAGAACTTCTATTTATACTATCTCTGTCATTCTGTGTCTCTGTCTGTCTCTCTGTCTGTGTCTCTGTCTGTGTCTCTGTGTCTCTGTCTCTCTCTCTCTGTCTTTCTCTGTCTCTCTCTCTCTGTCTCTCTCTCTCTGTCTCTCTCTCTCTCTCTCTCTCTGCATAATGCCTGGTTTTGTGCCTCTGTTTTCACACACATGATTTCTGTTGGAAACGTCTCTGATGATGGCTGGATAAGGCACTGATCTATGAGTCTAGCAGAATGTCATTAAAAATCATTTTATTTTAGATCAGTAGTTTGGTTTTTACCCTTAGTGTCTGAAATCCATTTCTCATCTTGCCTCATGTTTCAATTGCATGCAGGAAATTCTCAGAACAAGGTCAGAAAGCCGCCATTTTCATGGCAAAAACATCATAACAATGGTCTGTAGTCACATTGATACTATTGCTCCCTCTGAATTTTTTGTTTGGTTTTTGTTTTGTTTTGTTTTTGTTTTTTTTGAGACAGAGTTTGCCTGTGTAACAGCCTTAGCTGTCCTGGAACTAGCACTTGCAGACCAGGCTGGCCTTGAACTAATAGAATCCACCTGCCTCTGCCTCCTAAGTACACCACCACCACGCAGCTACCGCGGAAATATTGTGCGTTGGTTCTCTACAATCTCTACAGGTCTCAGCATTGTTTTCTTTTAAAAATCTGCTAAAATGGTCAATTAATACTACCTATAGTCTTAACCTACTTTGGTAGTTCAAATTCCAAAGTCTTCCACATTTCTCCACAAAAAAAAAAGACATCTAAAAGCAAATAGACACCTCATATAATCAAGTCTACCACAGCAATAGCTCACTCCTTGCTACTATCTTCTGCCTACTTGCTTTTCTAGTGCTGTGACAGACAGCATAACCAAGTAAACTTATAAATGAAAGCATTGATTTAGGCTTTATGTTTGAGGGGTTAAAGTCGATGATGTTCGAAAAAAGACATGCCAGCCGGTATATCTGATTACTCACATCTTGATTTACTAGAAGGACAAAAAGAATGTCTTGTGGGATAATCTTTTCGTACACGGTGAAGATGTGTCTCTACGTAAGGTGCCTTGGTTTAATAAAAATTGCTTTAATAAAGAGATGAATGCCAATAGCTAGACAGGAGAAAAGAGGCAAGTTTCTGTAGAGCTAAAGGAAATATAAAAGAATCTTGGGATCCACGGACTCTCCAGGCAGACATGGAGAGAGTAAGAAGTACAGGATAGGGGAAAGGTAAAGAGCCATGTGACAGAACGTAGTTTAATAGAAATACGTTAATTTAAGCTATAAGAGCTAGTTGGGAACAAGTCTAAGCAAAAGCCAAACATTCATAATTAATAAGTCTTCATGTCAGTATTTTGGAATAGGTGGTCCAAAGAAAGATCAACTCAGAATGGGACACTAAGAATGACATGACTTTTTTGAAATCTCAGTGGCCACCCATAGTAACACACCTACTCCAACAAGGATTCACTGTTGATCCTTTCCATGTGATTTCACCAATTGGAGACCAAATATTTAAGCTTATGAATCTATGGAAGCTACTCTCATTCATTTAACTGCCATAATTATGTTCTTAGTTCATCTTAGTACATCTTAGTTCTTCTGTATTTTAAAGGATAAACAATCATTGTTACTTATTTATCTACTAAAGTAGAGTTTGGACAAAAATTTGATTTTTATGAGAAATCAAAATATATGCTACTTCTAAGGTGTTCTAATAGACAGAATTGATACCTGTCCACAAACAGCAACAATATTATTGTTCACTGCCTAGAAATTATATTTGGAAATAAACCATAATGACTGTCCACCAATTACTTCTTCAAAGTTGAAAATTTTGCTCACATCCTCTATACTCTAGATTTATCATCAGTAAATTGGAGAGAATAATATGCATCATTATATTAAACTTTAGAATTACATAAGTTGTATACATAGAGTTTCCAGAAGAACAACTTGTTTTTTGGACTACTATAGCAAAATACCAGAAACTTAATAATTTTCAAACAACAGAAAATAATTCTTACAGTTCTAGTGGATTTTAGGTCTACCACCAAGGTACCAGAGTAGTTTTTTTTTCTGGTCATAATTCCTTCCCTCATTTGTAGGTGGTATCTTCTATTTGTGTTTACTCACACACACACAAACACACACACACAAAAAAACAAAAACAAAACAAAACAGAACTCTTGTCTTATAACCACCTTTATGGATATTTACTCTTCTTATTAAAAAAGTTATATGATTTATTCGTTTACAAAAAGTGTACGTCCTAATACTATTACATTGAGGCTGAGGTACATGTAGGCATGTACATGTAGTACATGACTTTGGAGGGACACATATATTGTATTCACTAGAACCTCTCCTGATATGTAATTAATGTTACATAGGTTTTTGTGATATGTGGGAGCTTGTGGTATGAGCTTATAGTCAAATATCCTTACAAATGTTGCTTTCATCTATAAAATCAATTCAATTTATTTTAAAGTGCAATCTTTGGATTCATTTTTACTATTGACATCAATGTTTTTATTTACAGTGACATTATGCTTGATACTTCTTTTTATATTAGATACTTTATATGGGAACAATGACATTAAAGTGAGATAGGAAGATTTTTTTTCTCTCTCTCTTAGTGAGGCAGATCAAATTTAATACACAGCAATTAAACCAAAGCAACAAGAAAATTGAGTTTGTTAGCGACAGTTGCACTATTCAGACTGACAAATTATAAACTACCATGAGAAGGTCAACATGGATATATGTTGATGGCAAAGGTACAAAATGCATTTATAGCATATGCTTGAGTCTTCTGTAGATGAAGAATTATTTAGAAACATAAGCATGTATAGATAAACACACATACATTCAGAAAACATCACATTTCCATCTGCTACCCAGTCTGTTTTGAATAGCAAATTATTCTAATACCTCACAGTAACATCTCCTTGCATTCCAACTTCTCTGAGACTGGCTAATTCAATCATGACTATTGACTTTCCGCCAGATATTAATTTACTTAATTTTTGTGAGCTGGTGGTTCGGAAAATCTCCCTCTTTTCAGCCCCAAAACTATATAAACAAGGGCATGTTCTATTCTTTCTCTGTGTCATTTTCATTCTAATATAGATTTTATACTTCATTACCTGTCAATCAGCTTTAAATGGCACTATTCATTTTATCATGTTCTGTAAAACCATTTTATGGTTCTTTCAATGCCTTACATTTATTCCAGGCTGAGCCTTATTTATTTCTCTAAGAGCTGTAGCCATCTGTAGCTGTGCACATTTGAACACATATTTATTTTAGCAAATGCAATATTTTGCTTTATGGTAAATTCATTTACTATATTTATTCAAGCAAGTGAATGCTGGGGAAGCTACAGTGTATAAATGATTTTCTGTGAACGCTTGTATCATGGTCCCTATTTTTACTCATCCTGAACTTTGAGGGATACAAATTCAATTTTTTTTTCAAGATACCAAAGCTGAGGTGCCTGATTATTACTGATAATCAAATCAGCTATGCAATTAATATTCAAAGCCCTAGGACAAATAAACATATGTTTTCTGCATGAAATATTTCACCTAAATTAACAATTAAATATGTAATGGAAAAAGTGATTCACCCTTAAAACTTAAAAAAATAAAAGCTGGGAATGTAACTTAGTTGTTTAGCATGTAGCTTATCATGTTTAGAATGTAGCTTAACATGTTTACCCAGCACATGCAAAGCTATATGCTTGATCCTCCGCACTGTGATAACCACACATGCCAGTTATTTCATTTTCTTGGAGCTAGAAGTAGAAGAATCAGAAGTTCTTTGTCATCCTTGATACCCTATTTATTTCAAGGTCAACCTGGTCTACAAAATACCCTATAAAGAACACACTGTGCTTCTGTATGTAGCAACAATTAATAGAAAAAGTGGTCATGAATTTGAAAAAGAGAAAGATGGGGTATGGGAAAATTCAGAAAGAGAAAGAGGAATAGGGGCCATGAGTAATAATATTATAATCTCAAATTGTAAAATAAATAATTTAAACTAATTTTGAAAATATTTCTTATTTTCATTGTTAAATGTTTTAATGAAGTTTAGTACATTAAATATTCACCAACCTCTAATTTCATCTTTTAAGAAATATCCAGACTTGGTGAATGTAGTGATGCATGTCTTTAATTGCAGCCCTGCTCCTCGAGGCAGACTTTACGGTGACATGTCAGGCTTTGGGACTCACCTTACTGGGGCAATGGGAGATGAAGAAATGACAGACACAAGTAATGTAAAGTAAGAATCAGGTTGGCAATGGATGAGATGGGGACACACTGTCCGTATCCTAGAAACTCAGCACAGTGACAGGAAGAAGTGTTAAGCACATGAACTGGGGCATTGGTGTGGGAGCTCCATGCCCAGAATAGGTTGAAAGGCTGAGACAAAGGGGAGCTCTCTGGCATGGGGGACAAAATAACTAGCTATAGTGCCTGTTGATATACCAGAAAAAATAGGCCCAGAGTTGTCAATTAATGGATTTAGTAATGGATCTAAAGTCCCAATAATACCATCTTAGAACTGTGGACAAGCAGCAGAAACCACAATTGGGTTCTGTCAACCGTGCTTGTGAAGGGGGAAAGGTAGTAGCTAGCCATGATAGATAAGCTTAATAGAAACTGGAGACCCAAAGGAAGTGATTTACTTCCAACCATTATCACCTGCTAATGTAGGACTCAACCATCAATAATTTAATGGAGGCCTGAGTCTCAGTAGTGTACCTTGAAGCAATACCCGGTTGCAGGAAGGACCATGGACTGAGATTACCTGAGCACCACCCAAGAACAGGCTAAGCAAAGGAAATGCCTAAAATTCCAACTGTTGTAGATAGGATCACCTGCCATCACACACTCCCCAGGGCACCCCTAGGCAAATGTCAGCCAATCAGGGGTCCTGAACCTTAGAAATCCCTCACCCCCACCTTTACTACTATAAAAGCCCAATGCTAACTGAGCTCTAGGCTCTCCAATTATTCCAATGCATTAAACACACAGAGAGACCGAGTTTGCAAACTTGTATAAAATAAAGGCTGTTTGTTTTACATAGGGACTCAATTTCCTTGTTGGTTTTTTTGGGTCTTCGCAGATCTGGGCATAACAAGATGCTAAATTTTACTGCAGTGCGTTAAGCCTAGTTTTGTTGATATCCTTAGGAAGTCTGTCCTTTTCTAAGGAGAAAAGGGGTAGTGGATGAGTCTCACGGGAAGGGGAGGTAGGGTGGAGGGACTAAGAGGAAAAGAGAGAGGGAAAACTGCAGTTTGGCTGTAAAAAAAATAATTAATTAAAGAACCCTTGGATCCCAATGAATTAATACTTCCCCAGGAATCCCACACAGGAGAGACTATAGCCCTGGTGTCAGAGGAAAAATCTACCCCTCAAAAAAAGATTCTACACAGTTCTCAAGCTTGTTTCACATTTGAAAATAGTCTTTCCCAGGGGGAAAAAAAAATCACTGGTCAACTCTGAACATGCATGCAAAAAAGCTTATGCTGCGCAAGCCCGTTTTATTTATGCAATGAGGAACATATATGTGGACAAATGTACATATACTGCAACAATAAGTGAAAAAGAGGAAAAGAATTTAAAAAGGAAAAAGGAGGGGTAAATGGGAGGGATTAGAGAGGGAAAAAGGAATGGCATTTTTATCTTATCTCAAAACAGTCAAAAGAAGTAATTAGGAAAATAAAAATTAAAGTTAAATAATCAAAAAATTTAAGCCTTGCTTATTTGCCGACTTTCTTTATATTCGTCCTATACAGTTCTAGAAACTACTGAAGAAAGACAGTCACTCATTGCCTTTGTCTTCTAGGTTTAGCCAAATTATAAAGAATTCTATTTTTCTGCACAATTTTTTTCCAAAATTTGCATACAGTATAGGGAAACTGAGACAATGTGCTTTTGGAATTAGATGTCCACTTTGGGGCAGGAGCAAAATTCTTTCATTTATGAGCTCTTAGTATTGAGACCAGTGCCTGAAGCAAATTCTAGACCTTAGCATCATGGTGATTTCTTTCACATACTACTGTACATTTTTGCTTAGCCAATATACTTCAAAAGTATAAGCAGAATTTATTATTTTATTAGAGAAATAGTTCTGAAATATTTTGTTCATGATAGGAGATCAAAATTTGTTATATATGTGTGTGTATGTATGTATGTATGTATGTATTGATACGTATTATCTATTATTCTCTCATCTATTACAATGCACTAAAGTTTCCTCTCATTCTTCTTCCCACGTCCCTTCTGCCCCAGATACCCTCCTATTCAAATTACATTAAAATACAAACAAAAAAAAAGGAGGCCTCCCTGGGTGTCACCAAATATAACATAAGAAGTTACAATAAGACTAGCCACTTAACCTCATATCAAGTATGGATGAGGCAACCCAGAGAGAGAGAGTTGGAGACACTCTCTACTTGCATGGTCAGGAGTCACACAAAACACCAAGCTAAACAACCATAGTATATTGACAGAGGACCTATATCAAACCCATACAGGCTTCGTGATTGTCAGGCCAGTCTCTGAGAGCCCTCATGAGCCTTGTTTAGTTGATTCTAGGGACCATGTTCCTATAATACCCTTAAGGCCTCTGGCTCCTACAATATTTTTTCTCTTCTCTTCTTGCACCGGATTTCCTAAGCTCCATTTAACATTTGGCTGTAGGTCTCTGCATCTGTTTCTATTGTTGCTGGATGAAGCCTCTCAGAGGATGATTATGCTAGGCTCTGGCATCATATGGCAAAAATATGATTAGGAAACATTTACTGACTTTTTGGCAGTCATGTTTGGTTCTGTTCTTGTCTTTGGGCTATCCGGCTTCTGGGTCATGACAGTCCGGGCAGTGTCAGGAGTGGGCTCCCTCTCTTGGCATGGTTCTCAAGTTTGGCCAGTCAGTAGTTGGACACCCCACAAATTCTGCACCATTTTTATCCCCAGTACATCTTGTAGGCAGGATAGATTGTAGGACAAAGGCTTTGTGACTGGGTTGGTGTCCCAGTTCTTCCTCTGGAAGCCATCCTTACATAAGATAGCTAGTTCAGGCTCCCTATCTCTCATTATTATTATTAGGTGCTTAGGGTCACCTTCATAGATTCATTGGAGTTTCCATTGCATTAGGTTTCTTTATTTTTTAAATTTATTCATTTATTAATTTTTTTAAAAGCAATTTTTTTGAGACAGAGTTTATCTGTAGCTTTAGAGGCTGTCCTGGAACTAGCTCTTGTAGACCAAGCTGACCTTGAACTCAGAGATCCACCTACCCCTGCCTCCAGTGCTGGAATTAAAGGCATGCACCACTGCCCTGCTT
>NC_022024.1:22463049-22470661 GCF_000317375.1 Microtus ochrogaster | reverse complement strand
CCCAGCTCCCATCTTTCCACTACTCCACCTCCACCCCCGCCACTCCTCAGAATGGGTAAAACTTCCCATGGGGAGTCAACAAAGTCTAGCACATCACTTTGATAGAGGACTAAATCCCTCCCCATTTTGTTTAGGCTGAGCAAGGTATCCCTCCAAAAAGAATGGGCTCCAAAAAAAAGCCAGTTCAAGCAGTAGGATGAATCCTGGTCCCCACTGCCAGTGGTCTCAGAGACTGTTTCAGCCATACAACTGTCACCCACATTCAGAGGGCAGATTGTCTGAAATAATCACTCAGAGGCTTAATATTTATGAATGCATGGCCAATAGCTCAGACTAATTACTATCTTTTACATTTAAGTTAACCCACATTATTTATCTATGTTTTGCCCATGTGCTTTGGTACATTTTCCTAGTATGACATGCCCATTCTGCTTCTGCCTGACTCTGCTGGTGACTCCTGACTCTGCCCTTTTGCTTTTCAGCATTCTCCTAGTTTGGCTCTCCTGCCCAATATCCTTCTGGCCAGCTATTGACAAGTCAGCTTCTTTATTAAACCCATTACAGTGACATATGTTCACACAGTGTAAATGGATATTCCCCAGCACCATTGTATAAATGTATCACATTTTTATCCATTAGAACGGCAAAAATCATAAAGGTGCGATCCATTCTCTGTTTCATTAATTTAATGTCAATATTCTGATTTGCATGGAGATTTTAATTTTTGAAGATTAGTGATTGAAGAATTGGATTCTAAAGAATAGGTAAAATTAAGACTTTTAAAACTTAAAATGAAAAAAGGTCTGGCTTTTCACAGATACATATTTCAAGAGCCAGTGAGTTTTCTTGTGAATGCTATCTTCCCTGTTTGGGGGTGGTGTCATGTTCTCTTGTCTTCACATGGTCAAGAAAACCCTGTATTCTTTTCCTGCCATTCCTAGTGGCCTGATTTCATCATTTTGTTGACCCTAAGACCACATTCCAACATATAATTACCAAGAGGCCACTTTCCCTATTGTTATCACATTGGAGGTTAGGGTTCCACATGATAATTAGTGAAGAATACAAACTCTTGGCATATTAAAAAACACTTTAGACAATAACAAAGCATACATAAGATCTCATCCTCACAACATTTTAATTTTGACCTCATTGTGTCTGCAAAGTCACACAAAAAAAATTAGATGAAAAAGTGAATGGGTTATATTTTATCTGTTCCTCTACAACCATTTTGTAGAAAGGAAAACACTTGTTTATGCTTATGAAATATTTGCTGACTAAATGTAAGCATATTACCATGGAAGAGAGAAATGCATGAAAGGTTGGATGAATCTGTCACTAATGCTTAAATTTAAATAGATCAAGAATAACTAGAATTCTTTTTTCATACATTAAATACAGAAATTTTCTCCTGTTTATCTGTAAATAATTGTGAGCCACACATCCTATTCTATTTATAAATACATATTTGCTTTATCTTTACAAATATTTTCTTCCTGACTTTATGCAGTTTGTTTTTCTTCTTGGGTAAATTAGCTCCCTTTGACCTCGGTACTAAAACTTATCTTGTTGACATCTTCCTACACGTCTCCTTGTCAGGTTATTAAAATTTGATTCCATTCTCCAAGGTGCCAACAATCTCATCCAAATTAATGTTGTCGGTGATTTAATGAATAGGCTTTCTACTCTAGAATCCCCAAACTCTGAATATATTTCTCATGGCAAATGTCTGTCAGCAGCAGAATGACCTCTGAGCATCATTTTAAAATGCCAGTGTGAAATCAGGCTTTGTAATTCATACAGCTAGGTATTTTGCCCAGAAGATGAAATGGATACAATTTGAATCAAGGGCAGACCCATGAAGACCTCTGAGGCTCTGAGGCTGTTACAACCAATAGGTTTCAGCACCACACGAGAATGGAGTATTTGAGAATGTGCTTTATACATTTACTTACAGAGAGACATGCAATGTATTCTGGGACTGTAAAAGATAAAATCAGACCTCCGTATACACAAATTAATAAAAGATAATGCTCTAGGGCTGGGGAAAATACTTAGTAGTGTTCCAGTGCAAGTATGAATACCTGGGTTCAATCCTCAGAACTCTTGTAAAATTATTGAGTGATTTTGCAATTCCAACAACAATAGGGATGTACAATCAGGCAGATTCCTGAAGTTCCCTAATCAGGGAGCCCAAGCTAATGAGAGACTCAAACCCATGTGTATGCCTCCTGAGGAACGATAAGAATAGTTAATCCGGCTTCTACACACATGCGAAACCATATGTACCAACTCACATGAAGACACAATACACACACACACACACACACACACACACAGAGAGAGAGAGAGAGAGAGAGAGAGAGAGAGAGAGAGAGAGAGAGAGAGAGAGATTCACTTACCAAGGAGTTGTCAATGTGTAATGTATAGAATTTCAAAATTTAATTTTTAAAAATAGCATTACTAAACCAGTATAATACTTAGCAGCCACCTGTAAACATTTATCCTTACATCCCCAGAGAAATGTGGTCTTCACCCCTCATCAAACTCTCTGTGCAACAGATCGGGACCTCTACAGAAAATCAAAATGCAGAGGTTGTGCGGCTCAGCCATCTATGGATTACGTGAGCCCCTAAGACTAGGGAAGGATTGTTGAGACAAGGCTAGGAAGACGACAAGAGTCAGAGGATGAGGAATTTGTTATAGGACTGTGCCTCCTAGGAATATCAGAAGCAAAGCCTATTAAACTCTCTCCAACATGATTGCCCCAAATGAACTGAACAAGTAAAACATCAATGACTATACCAAACTGGAAGGAGAAAAGTCCACAAGGACTCAGCCCCACATAAAGAACGTTAGGAAGCCGATAAATCTGGGAGCAAGACACATGATCTTACCCAGAGAAGATGAGTTGTCCAGTGTCAAACGCTAAACAACAAAAACATGCATTCCAGTAACATTATACACTTGGAGCAGGTTATATTAGGAATATATATGCAATACCAATTAATGAAAGAGGTAATGAATTTAAAGGAGTGAGAAGAGGGCTGTATGGGAGAGTTTAGGGGGAGGAAAGGGAAAGGAGAAATGTAATTAAATTATAATCTCAAAATTAGCATTGCAAATTAGTTTCACTATATGTGTGTATATAATACTGAACTAAGAAATATTCCAGAATCACAGATTAAATTATAAAGAGAGATGACTTGGAGGTTAAGAGTCCTTGTTGCCCTTCAGTTTCTAGCAACCATATTGATACAGACAATTGACAGTAACTCCAATTTCAGGGACTCAGATTCCATACTCTAGCTTCCAGGGCATCTCCATGCACTAGGTTCACATACGTATATGGCTACATACACATAAAAGTATAAATGTGTTTTCTCTTAAGTATTGTTCAAAGTAAAACTTGCATTGAAGATGCACGTACAAATTGGGAAATAACATTCTGTCGTGTCTTATGGAGCATGGTATTCTAAAATTGGAGAAAAATTTTGTAAATCTATAGAAAGATAAGCTTTCATACTGCAAGAATAATAAACATAAAATATTCATAAACTTTTTCTCATTGTTTTCTGTTTTGATGCATGCAAAGCCCAAAAAGGTATAGATGACACTGAAGATAACCTTTGTAGCGGAAATCATACTGAACCAATGTAAAAGTAGATTTTTTTTTTAATTTTCATAAATTACAAAAATATGTAAAATCTACCACAGCATGTTTAAAGAAAGAAAGACTGTAAAATAATTGATGTATCTTCAGAAATATGAGAAATGGTCTCTACTCTTATAAGTAAAGCTAGTAGTATTTTGTGATTAGCAAAGATAATCTGAAGCTTTTATCTTAATATATTAAGTGTGTAGTTATGGGCATGTTTGTGTTTGGTTATAGGCACAAGAATGCAGAAGAGCTCAGAGGTCAGACATGTTGGATTCCTTGGAGTTCGAATTATAGATGCTTGTAAGCCACTTAATGAGGGCTCTGGGGATCAGTTTTAGGTCCTCTGGAAGAGAAGAACATACTGTAGACCCTGCTGGGTACTTGAGTTCCGTTCCCAGCACCATGTTGACAGGCTCACAAGCATCTGTAACTACAACTCTGTTGAATTCCACATCCTTTTCTGGTCTCCATGGATATCTGCACACATACATGCATCAGCCCCCACACAAACACATACATTACATTCATTAAAAAAACAAAAAACGTTTTTTTTATAGTGAAAAATTTTGAAATTGCTATGGCTTTTAAATGTCTATACTTAAAGGCATATCATATTTTAAAGGATAATCTCACTACAATTACTTTCAAAATTCTGCTCTATTGTTGATACTTTAATTTTATATTTATTATTAGATTTATATATAGTTCAGAATAGTATTTTCAAATTATAAATAAAATACTTCAAATATTTTGCCTATAAATGTGTCATTATGATGTTATAAAACATACTAATGCTGCATAATATGGTTTCCTTTGATTTATTTTCAGTCATACTTAAATCATGAGGTTTTCAAATAAATAAGGTTCTCTCATTATAAATCAGCTTATTAAAGTTTAATTATAGAACTTCAAAATTAACTCTTATACTCAGCATTCATACGCATTTTCAAGGCCTTTAGCTTAATCCTTACCTTTAAAAGAATAAATTTTAACATCCTCATGCTTGTCAAGTTTTTTAATAAGGCAATTCACTAACTATGAATTTTTAGGCCTTTCACAGATTAGCTTGAATATCTATTTCTGACTGATTGTAAATGAGATACAATCAACATGTAGTGGGTGCTTTACACATTTAGTATCTCTGTTTTGACAGTGTTGATTCAATGAGCCATTCTTCAAAGGATGAATTACTTCTAAATTTTGCTTGGTGGTTAAGCAGGGAAGAGCGAATGTATTCTCCATGTTGTATTTACTTTCCAACTTAATATCAGGTTTGTCATGGTAATTTTGCCCTTCAATTTGTGATTATTTTTAAAAATAGAGGATTTTCCAATTTTCAGTTTCCATTTATTTTGATAAATCTTCTAACTTAGACTCCTGCTGCTATGGATTGTATCTACGATATAACCAATTCAGGAGTGTATTTTAGACTACTTCTTTGGATTTGTTAAGCAAATGAAAACACTTTGCCACTAAAACATTTATCTGTGACATTAAAGGGAAAATTCGCAAATGCATCCCCAGTTCTGACCTTTTCAATTGAATTCAGATCATTCGTGGAATCTCAAGTACTGAAGAATGGGCTTTCATTGAAAGAAGTCTTTACTGAGTTAATTTCATTGCTTCTCTCTTTAATGTGTCATATGGCACATTGAAAAATTACTTTTCAAATCACTTAATTTCTAGATAAATAATTATGTGATTGAAATAAACTTATTCACAGTCTCTCTTTCATTTTTCCTGTTTGCTCTATTTTAGAACTTACATTAAATATATTTTAACGGATACAATATCATTTACTTAAAGAGTAATTTGCAATGTTAGATACATACATAGGTTGTAAAATGTTTAAATCATATTGTTTACATCTTTATGGTGAAATTTTTTATCTTGTTTTTGGAGTATTTACTCTCTGCCATCACTGTTAGGTGCAGTGCCACATCAATTCTTTTGCCCAATTTAAACTGTCTCTTAGTAACTCACCACTGACTGGCCTTTTTCTTTCCATTCCTCCCCCCAACTCTCTCCAGTTTTGTAAGAACCATTCTCTTCTCAGCTCCTAGAGACCGCCTTTCTTAGAATGGACACATAATTGAAATCATGCACTACTTCTTTTCTCTTTACTTCCCTTAAAATGGAGATCTCTGTTTCCATATGGAATGCCAAGAATAGCAGAGTTTTATTTTGTGTCTTATTGGGATTGCATTGTATGCATGCACTGCATTTTCTTGATCCCTTTTGAAAATGATCCACAATCAGGTTGTTTCTCCTGCTTGGTTACCTGAGCAATTCCGTTGTATACATGGAAGTGAATATGTTTCTTCCACATACTGGTTCTTTTCATTTGAATGAACACTCAAGAATGCGATTGTATTTTCTAAGTTAATGCAGGAATCCCATACTGTCTCACATAGACTCCTTACTAATTTATAATGCTCCCTGGGTCGTGAATAAGTTCCATTCCTTCCACAGCCTTATAGCTTCTCTTATAGCTGTTGTTTCACTTCTCATATGCGAGCCGGGGATTGCTCATGGACACAATCGCTAACAAAACCTAATGATAATCTCTTCACCACTTCCACTCTTAGATACAAATATGCATTAAAAGGTATTGAAATGCTTACATCATAATTTCTGCATTCAGTATGCACTCTCAGATACAAATATGCATCAAAAGGTATTGAAATGCTTACATCATGATTTCTGCATTCAGTATAGTGAATTTTGAGATGTTTTCAGTGCGCCTATAGACGAAAGCCTGCTTCAAATGGCATTAAATAATGTGACTTTTCTTCTTGAGTGTTGATTTGCAAATTTTGTGGAAGAGCTTTCTAGCTGTGAGACCACTGCTCTGCTCAGGGAGACCTCTCCTGGGACACTTGCCAAACCTAGTGAAAAGATTTTATTTTATTTTCCTCTTACAGAAAATTGAGGCCAGAAGTTCCGCACTAAAAGAATAATATCCCACCTTTTGACACTATATAGTTATCCTCATATATGCAATCTTCAGCTCATTCTTCATGGAAAACAGCTGCAGAGAAACACTTCCCTATTTAGTTTCACAGACTGTCAGAGACTGTCATGTGCTCATCTCCCTTTCTTCCCTGCAAAAAGGAAAACACATTTTATATCTGAAACAACCCAGGGCATATAATCAATTTCCAATGGTGGGTGATTCACTCCAACTGTAATTTCTGAACAACAGCTTTGCTTTGTCTTTCTGCTCTTCTCTTTCCTGTCAGCTTGTGAATTCATTGTTTCTCTCTTTTCCCTCTGTGCTAATTTTAAGCGAAGTGTGCAATCATCTGTGACATATTTTATGTTGAGGTGCTACGAAATGCTTCATTTTGCTGCCGCCTTCCAAAGCCAAGTTACTTGTTTCAGGTAAAAATTAGCATCTGTCTCCTCCTGCTTTGCCAGGCTCAGTATCTCTTGTCCATCTTCCTTGTCTGATATATATGTCATGATGTTAACAGGATGTGATTTTCGTACAGCTTCTATTTTCTCAGAGCTGCTGCCTGGGTGTTGGTTTAGCTTACAAAGAGGTTTTCTTTGTTTTGTTTTTTTTTTCTTCTTTGTATGTTTGGCTTTGTTTCTGCAAATTATTGCTCATTCTACTACTCTATACTTTCATATTAGGTCACTTAATTTTGAGATGTTTTTTTCTAGATGATAAGAAAAGGAAGGCATCCGAGGAAGTGGATCAATGTGTATGAGATCTTGATAGATAAGCATGGAAACCTAGTTTGGATCCATAGCATCCGTGAAAACAAACAAAGCAAACAAAGAAAAACTGGTTGGGCCACCCTTGAAACTGTAGCCCAAGCCACATGGATAGCAGTGACAGAAGAATGAGGTTTGCTGGATGTTAGCTTAGTTGAAGACTCAGTGAGAGACCCTGTCTCAAAGGGGTAGAGTCGAAAGTGAGAGTGCAGGATCCCATTCACCCTC
>NC_022024.1:22453049-22462685 GCF_000317375.1 Microtus ochrogaster | reverse complement strand
GCGAGCATAGTGATGATAAATCTGACCAGCTGGATTATGCCTTGAAAATGCCATATGGTGCCGATGACTTGATTTGTTGTCTCTACTTCTCCCTTGACTCAGTGTGAATCAAGATGAATCTAGTTATTCATATTTTGCCTTTAATTACCAAGGTAACTTGGGTGTTTGCCTGAAAGTAAATGGATGTTTCCTACTTAGTACAGCATGCAAGATAACTAACATTCATTTATTCTGTGTGCCCCAAGTCACTGGCATGCAGGATTTTTGCCCATCTCTTCCACAGACTTTATATCATGTGGCAGACAGTTTGTAGAGATACAGTTACTCTTTCTATGACTTATTAGATATTTCTTCTAGTTAGATCTAAATATGCTAAATAAAGGTAAAGTGTGCCATTTGCAATAAAAAAACTCTCAATTCCACTCATAAGCACTGTTTTTCTCTGCTCTTAGCAGTAAAAGTAAATCAGAGATACGGTTACAATTCCAGGCCACATGCTAAGAATATTTAAGTGAAAAGGTATTATTAGAGAATGTTTTATATATATGTCCATATTGTATAACGCTTAAGTAAATAAAGCATCATAATAAATTGATTTTTCCATCTTTTTCCAGAAATATTTATTTAATGGAGCACAGAAAAAGAGCATATTTAGCTAGTGCCTTTGAGCTTCTCTGGAATCTATTATTTCTGTCAGCATATTGGAGTGAATAACTCTTAAGAAATAATGTAAATGAGTTACTGACCTATGATATTGGAGGAATGATGAATCCTAGTGTCCTACGTTGTTTCAATACATTCTGATTGTAAGAAGCATGGCATTGTGTGTAATAACACTGTTAGCTGTTTTTGCTACTCATAAGTTAAGAAATTAGTTAGAAGTGCATCAGAGGACCTAGCTGGGTACAACCCCGTGAACAGCTGGGATCCCCTCTAGAGCCAACCCTAAAATGGATCCCTTAATGTAGATATCTTCTTCCCTGCTCCTATATTTGTCCTTCCTCCATCTCCACCCTCCCACTTCCCCAAGCTCTTGCCATTCCTTCCCTTTTCCCTTCCCTCTCCCCTTCTCCCCTTCCCCAAACTTCACCTCCACCTCTGCTCCCACCGACGTGCTCACAACTTTTGCCTGGAAATCTTGTTTGCTTCCAATTTCCAGAATAATATATATATATTTATTTGGGGGGTTCACCTTGTTATTTGGCTTTTCTGGGCTTGTGAACTATAGGCTTAATGTGGTTTATGGCTAGAATCCACAAATGAGTGAGTACATACCATATTCATCTTTTTGGGTCTGGGTTATCTCACTCAGGATACTGTTTTCTATTTCTATCCATTTGCATGCAAAGTTCAAGATGTCATTGTTTTTTACCGCTGAGTAGTACTCTAATGTGTATATATTCCACACTTTCTTTATCCATTCTTCCATTGAGGGGTATCTAGGTTGTTTCTAGGTTCTGGCAATTACAAATAATGCTGCTACAAACATAGTTGAATAAATGCTTTTGTAGTATGATTGGTCCTTGGGCAGCCGAGCAGAGAGTGCCTGAACTCTCTCCTTGCCCCACTATCACACTGATGATTATCTTGAATATCACCATAGAATCTTTGTCTGGTGACAGATGGAGATAGAGACAGACCCTCATCAGAGCAACAGACTGAGCTCCCAAGGTCCAGCTGAAAGGCAGAAGGAGGGAGAAGATGAACAAGGAAGTCAGGACAGTGACGGGTTGGTCCACCAACTGAGGCAGTGTGCCTGTTCTAATGGGAGCTCACTAAATCCAGCTGGACCGGGTCTGAATGAGCATGTGATCAAACCAGACTCTCTGATTGTGCTGAAAATGTGGGCTGACTGAGAAGCCATTGATAAAGGCAGTGGGTCTTGTTTTTATGGCATGTTCTGGCTTTTTTGGGACCCTAGTCTATGTGGATACACAGCTCCCTGGGCCTGGTTTTAGTGGGGAGGGCCTTGGACTTCCCACAGGGCAGGATTCCCTGCTCTCTCTCAAGCAGGGAGGGAGAGGGAGGAGGCAGTGTGGGGGAGCTGGAGGGGATTGGGAGGAGGGAAGTGTAAATATTTAAATGGAAAAATAAAAAATAATAAATAAATAAAAGAAATGCATCATAGTTTCCACTAAACTAAAAAACAGTGATGGTTATTTCCATACTATAATGTTACTAGTGTTTAGACATTATCAAAAATTTCTATGTGTGTTACACCAGAGCAGTAACATAATTAATTATCTTCTCATAATTCTTTCAATATAAAAACTCCTTATTAAATTATACTGCAAAAAGAACATGAAACATGAAATAGATTTTAAACTCAAACTGTAAAATCAGTAATAGCCTTATTGAATAATGTTTAACAAGAAGCTTTATCTAAATTTCTAATATCTATTATCTATATACATATATGTCTAATTTCTAATATCTATGTCTTTATACATATATGTCTAATTTCTAATATCTATGTCTATATACATATATATGTCTAATATATGTATGTATATATACAGATATTTATATATAGGTAGATATATATTTACAATGTAATCTCTTTGTCCTTAATCATACATTTCTTGCAAGAAGGGAGGTTGACCAGTATGCTAAAATTATACAGAATCATTTTGATTGATCATAGTCCTGGGCCTTTCACAAAATCCCAATTTTGTGAAAGTATCAGTCCAGATCTTATTATCATATCCCTGCTAAAACACCATGCCATTTTAAAATTTATTCTTATTAATAACAGAAAGAAAACTTTGAAACTTCAAAGTTGATTTATTTTGAATTTTCAGGATTTAAACAAGAAAAAATACCTGAAAACTCAGAAAGTGTTCATGGATGACATTATGAAAAGATGATAAAATATGAGCATATATAATGCATAAATTTTGCCTTCAATGTAAGTAAAGGCTATGCTGCTTGGTTATTTGATGAAAATTTTGAAAAGACGTAGTGTATTTCAAGACATATTTTTACTTCCTGGAACAGATATATTTCTACATTCCTAAAGGACAGATGCTTCTATTTAGGTTATTTGAAATATTTTTTTAAAGATTTATTTATTTATTATGTATACAACATTCCTTCCATGTATGTTTGTATGCCAGAAGAGGGCACCAGATCTCATTATAGATGGTTGTGAGCCACCATGTGGTTGCTGGGAATTGAACTCAGGACCTCTGGAAGAGCAATCAGTGCTCTTAACCTCTGAGCCATCTCTCCAGCCCCTATTTGAAATATTTAAGGTTTTTTGTGTACTTAATTTCACTACTAATAGATCACTTAGATAAATATTTAGTAGTTTGATAGTAGCATGATAATAAGAAAGCAATGAGGAAAAGAAAGAATGAGAAATAGAGAGGAAAATGGAAATTAGAGGTAAAGTGTTGAGATTCTGAATTAGATTACTCTTCCATGATCACATAACAAAAGAATAAGAGCAATGTTCACGTTTACAAGTACGAATTACTTCTAATTATTTCAAATGTGGAATTATTCCGAAGATGCATCTATTCTAATTCTAATACTGGGTTGAAAAATCTGAAACAACTTCTTTCGTTACATTAATTTAACAATAAGAAATTGCCTCTATTTTTGTTTCAATGACTCAAAGTGCAAATAATTTTCATATGAAAATATGAATCATAGTATACAAATTCATAGTTCTGACTTCTGAAAGTCTTCATGATCTGAAGAGAGAATATGCTTCATTAGTCATTCCCACGTTGATTTCAAAAGTAATGGAAAAAGATTTTTCCTACTACAAAGATAAGACTATGAATTATTAACTCTGAATGAATATGTAGGAATTCTAAAATATACCATTAGACATGGGTGAAGGAAAGGGTTATATTTATTCAGCCTAAAGTGTTATAGGTATATGTCATTTATGAAAACTGAGCATAAAAAAAATCTAAACTTAATTTTGGAGGCTGATCATCAATAATGGATTTTACTTTAGATTTTGGAAAGTTTCTTAACCTTTCTAAACCTAAGTATTCCCATTAAAGAGGTAATGTAAACATTCTGGTATAAATGTGAATAATGGGGAATTCCTCTTCAAAGGACAGTCTGTCCTGTGTCATAATTCTTAATTTTTGCCTATCATTTACCAAGCCCATTCACACTTATTGTTTTATGTCAACCAGAATAGCTCATGCTTACCTGTAAAATTTATATGAAATTTATCCTAATTAGTGCAGCTCAAATGAACACTGAGATCTTGCTTGAACATGCCAATGTTTACAAAGAGTGAATGATTTACTTCTGAGAATAATTTGTGCAATAATGTTTTTAATCAATCAATGACTTTTAATTTTACTTATGCTCTTTCAAAAGTTAAATCAAGGAAATTCAGAATACTCCAAGAAAAGTTTGAGTGGCAAACACTATATTCTTAGTGTAGTAGTCACAGTATTTTATACTAAATTATATTCAGTACTTTTATTTAGAATGCATTTTTCACTCTAATGTGATACACATTGTAGAAAAACTTCCTGGATGTGGAATAAATGAAAATTCTTGGAAGAATAAATGATTTTTTAAATATTTGATTAAGTCACATATTTCAAAGACAGCCAACCAACTTTGAAAATATTCATAAAATATAATGTATTGCTAGCCTGAGCCGAAAGCATTCTTCCTGTTTGGTATGTAAATTCTCAAATTATTGCTATGTAAATGCTCTTTTTTTAAACAATTATTGCTTTTATAGGTGATGGAAATGCCGAAGCATATTACAATATAAATTATGTAAACAAGGCTCAAGATCTTATTCCTAGAAATTATTTAGAGTTGAAGAAAAGTGTCAAAGAAATCATTGGCAGAACATGAAATTTCTTATGGGGAACTTCGCCGTTATGGACACCCTACCCTAAGAAGTGCAAGAGCAGATGGTGAAATGCCGAGTATGAATAACTTCATCTCTCTCTAGTATCCCAAGCCTGAGGACTTGGAGATGGACCAACACATACTACTGTGGGCCCAGTGAGAAGCGAAAATTATTCAGCAATCTTCACAGCGAGGAAGAGAGCCCTGAAGAGTAGTAACAACACTTCAGCTAGCTCCATTACACATCCTTCATAGTCTCTGCAAGGCCGTTTACAGGACGGGAACTTGCCAAGGCACTGACTTACATTCAGCTCCAACTTCGGAGGAAGCCTCTGGTAGAGCCTCACAAACTTTTGTGCCTCGTTTCCCTTTTTAAGTCTCCTTCTCCTCCATCACCGCGGGTTATTGTGTGAAGCAATTAGGTGTTTAGAAAATATTACTTTGAGAAATGCCAAATGGTATGCCAGAGTTATTTCCTCGCCATGCTTATCACAAATTCATCAGTCAGGCAATATTTTTTTCCTTTTGAGAAATTGTCCCTAAAATTTGCTAAATCTTTCAAAATAAAGTTACTTAGGATGCTGATGTTCTCAAGATGCTGTTTTCTCTTTCATCCGAAGAAGGAGCAATGAGGCAAATTTTCCAAAGGCTTTCCATAGTATCATATATTTATCAATGAACTAGTCTACAAGGCAGCTTAATTTTTTTTAAATTGACTAAATTTATGAAATGACAACTGCTTTAATTTTTAATTGGTCCCGAGATTTGTTGGCTTTTATAACAGAGAAACACAAAAGAGTCATGTAATTTTCAAAGGGACATAGTAAATTGCCTTAAAACGATCAATGCAGTAAATAATGAATGAGTAATGAGGTTCAGCCTCATGGAAATTAGACTCATCAGTGCAAATTAAATACCCGAAATGATTTTCCAAATTGGAACAATAGTATACAACTCAAAGTGAGTGCTACCAAGTAAATAGGACAAAAATAACTTACACAGGATGTCTTATCTAAAAAGAGAGAACCTGGTGGTATGGATTCTTCATTAACCAATGGATTTAATGATTTTTCAGTCACATAGCCAAGATCTAGTTGTTACTATTTTTTATGTCCTTTAATAAGGGTAATTTGTACAGTGACATGAGAAGTGGCTTCAAATATTTACATCCATCTGGATATCACATGAAGAAATCATATTACATTTTCAATAAAGAAAATATAGAATAACCTTTATTAGCAAATTGAATAAAACAATCTCTTTCAGTTTACTAGACACTATTTTTTTTTGCAACATGATAGTTCAATTTAATCTAATATGAAAGAAATAGTTGGTCCCATTCAGGCTATGCATACTAGTGAAATATCTACCAACATACAAGTATCTCACATCTAACTGAGCAAAATTGAAGTAACATTGCATTTATCAAGAAATAAATCCAATGGGTGATTATTTTATATTGAAATCATATTATTAATTATTTATAAACAATTATTAATTATTAAGATAGTGAAGACATATTGACAACTTTTTCAGAGATCAATAGACAATTTGACTATTTAGACATCCTATGTATAAAACTAGCCAAAGGGAAAAAAGCAAATAAGGGAGATTTTTTTTAAATTTCAATTGTATTCTACTGTTTATTAAGCTGAAGATGTTATTTTAGAGCATTATTTTTTCCAGGTGATCATAGAAGAAAACTTGATCACATTTCTAAAGATATTATTTAAATCCCAAAGGATTGCCTGTGCAAAACTGCAGTGGTCATAGGTTTGCAACCTATTTATTGTAGGATTTCAAGCACACCAAACTTATTCATTCTTTGAAATTTTAAGTTTAAACTCGATGTTAAAGGCCTTTTGGCATAACTATTAATAATATGGCTTACTTAATAAACAATAAAACTGTATCCTTTGATAATAAAAAATATGGTTTCATAAATGATTGAACCCATCTTTGCTAAGCTACATTGGAGTCACTCCACTGTGTGATGGCATGCTGATGGAACACTTATTTGTGAACTATATGGCATAAGCAGAAAATGGTGGCACACACATTTGCCAATCATTCTCCACATTTGGAAGGCTGGAAGAGGATACTCACAGGTTGTAGACAAGCTTCTAATAATACATAGTAAGACTGTGTTCTGTCACAACAAAGAAACTTAACATATCTCTACTAGGCAACAGAAAAATAAAAGAGTGTCCTCATGGGCACTATAAGTTAGTAGACAGAGTTTAATAAAGTAACATGAAATTTAATAATGTAGCAACTGACTTCCTATTTCTTGCATTGTTATATATTTCACTACTTGATTATATTTGTTATTGCTGCTTCTATTACAATTAATATCTTATTAATTTTTTTTTTTTCGAGACAGGATTTCTCTGTGGTTTTGGTTCCTGTCTTGGAACTAGCTCTTGTAGACCAGGCTGGCCTCGAACTCCCAGAGATCTGCCTGCCTCTGCCTCCCGAGTGCTGGGATTAAAGGCGTGTGCCACCACCGCCCGGCTAATATCTTATTAATTTATCTGGCATTTCACGCATGCCTTCCGTATACTTTGATAATATTCATTCCCTGCTCTTTCACCAACTTCTCCTAGCTTCACTCTCCATACCCTTTCCCTTCATTCTTCTTTAATTTCTTTTATAACCAACTATGTTCACTTGTACTGCCCATATACTCACAAATGTGGAAACAATCACTGTTTCTTGAGTCTTGTCAATCTGCTAGGAGACTTGCATTAAAGAAAACTAGCTTTCCTTCCCAAATGAGCTAAAATTGACTTTTACTCCCCACAGTGCCCATTTGCTTTCAATAGCTCCTCATCTAGGGTAGAGGACTCTTAAAGTCTTTTCTACTTCATGCTGAAATGTTGACTTACTCAGTCTTATGTAGGTCCTGTATACATAGGTATTGTGAGTTCATTAGAGCAACTCCCCGTTTATGTCCAGAATACACTGTTTTGCTCCTGTCCTACCTGCCCCTTTGATCTTACATACTTTCCTTAAAGCCTTTCCTTGTCAATGATCTCCGAGTCTTGAGGGAAGAGTTATGGTCATGAGGAAGAAATTAGGAAAACAATACCTATTTATCTTAGATTATGTTTCCATTTTTTAAGAACTGTTTTGACTTGAATTGACATCTCTATACTCTTCAGTCTCTATGGTCCTGAAAACTGTATATTTCCCCCTAAATATTATTTGCACATCATTAGGTTAGGGATAAAAATAAATTGCTTTATATCTTTGAATTATATCAACTTATATTTTCTATGATTCTTTTTGCTCTTATGTGAACTGCTCTGATGATTATTTTTGCAAGTTTATATTGAAACACATTATAGCACAAGACACTGAAGTGGGACATGCTTATCTAGTGATTGTCCCCACCAAGTCATGAGACATAAGAAACCATGCTCAATTCTGTTACATTACACAGGCCATGTAAATTCACGTTACTCATGAGAGACATGGACCTCTGAAGTTTAGGAAAGAAGTAAGCAGAAAGGCTAAGGCTTGATTTCTGTTTCTTTAGATTAAGGACTCTTCAAAGTTACTTTTATCAGAAACTTTGACAGAGACCACAATTTGATTCATAGCTAGAAAAAGCATAAATAGTAGGCAACTTTTCTACAGATGGCTAAACAAAGTTCTATAGGTAATTATTAGATTAATTTTCTTACATGCAACATTGAAAGGTATGTGTGTGTGTGTGCGTATGTGGGTATTTTATGAAGGGATTCAAATTTTTCATCTTATGCTTAATTTTTATAAAGACCAATATGCCTCATGGATTTTAATATTCCTAGGCAAGAGCGCATGCATCTACATTATTAGAATCTCATGCCGTATTGTTCTTGTTATGAATTATAGTTATTAAAATTTACTGAAGCAAATCGAGAGTATTTACTTTTAAAATGTAATTGTTTTCAACTTTATAACTGTTAAGGTATTCTGAATATCCTTCAAATAGTCCGAGCCCATAAAAATGATATACTTTGGTTCTCTAAAGCAAAAACCATTAGAGCAAACACTTTAAGACTCATTTCTGTATCTTGGGAAAATCCTAACAGCAGCATTTTATTGGCTCTAAAATTGTCACAAGTACCCAAGCCAAGTTACCTTAGAAATGGAGGATAGGTTTAATTTGTCAGGAAATTAATGTTTTTGTGGGTGTTGTGGGATCTTAGAATAAAAAAAAAATGTGCTATAGCAGAATATGCATAATATTATCATTCATGTTTGGACTGACCTTGGCTTTAGATGACAATAAATTTAATTTCTTGAAGCTTAATTTACTTATAGGTAATTGGAAATAAAGTGAAAATGAACACAGAAGTATTAAAATAAAAGGGATGCACTGAAACAATAGCAACGATGAAGTCTTCTGGTTCATACAGCTGCCATGTCCTGTTATTACTACCTGTCAATCACAGGTTAGCTTAAGAGAAGACAGGGATGAAACCTCACCAATACCCACAAATTTCTAATGACAACTTATACAATTTTACTAGAGCTTATGCTTGTCTAGTAAATATTACAGTTCCATTTTAACACCATATTTGAGTCTTAGATAAAGTGCAATTAAATATCAAAATATGAGCTATTCTAAGGAAATTATGCTTCCTTGTGAAGGCAGAAATATCAGAGAATTTCTGTCCAGTGCTCCTTTCATCGCGAGGGGTACACCCACACTCTGAGACAATGGGGATGTTCGTTAGGGAATCCACCAAGGCCAGCTGGCCTGAATCTGAAAAAGCATGGGATAAAACCGGACTTGCTGAACATAGC
>NC_022024.1:22425744-22452916 GCF_000317375.1 Microtus ochrogaster | reverse complement strand
GGGCTGATGGGGGAGAGGGACTTGATCGGGGGGTGGGGGAGGAGGTGGGGGGCGGTGGCGAGGAGGAGGCGGAAATCCTCAATAAATAAATAAATTAAAAAAAAAGAAATATCAGAGAATTATTTATGAAGAGGGGGAGAAAACGCTCAGAATTTTCATACTTATGATATCTTATATAGCGTCCTGTGCAGTTTAAGTTCCTGTCCTACTTCCTTCAATGATAAACTATGATATAGAAGTATAAGCCACATAAGACGTTTCTTCCTTAATTTGCTTTTGGATATTGTGTTTCATTACAGCAATAGCAATCCTAAGAAAGACAGAACCTGGTACTGGGTAATCAGTCATGGTGTTCCCTGGAATGAAATAAATCATAAACCTACTGTATTTTGGTTTGATCTGTATACATAGAGAAATTCTCAAACAAATGAAATACAAGTTACATTGGATCATGACAACAGGAATTTTTATTCCATGAACTAGTTCAAATAAACCATAATTCCTAGTCCACTCTACCAGCTTTGAGACTCAGAACTCTTTGAATGAAGGGATGGTCAAGTTCTCTAAGGAACAATCTTGATAAAAACTCTCAGAATTTTCCTGAAACCCTTTTTCTCTAGCCTTTCCCCAGAGGGATCTCTGGTTTTTAACAAGGGTAAATGCACTCTGGGGAGGGGGGGGGAAGGAAAAAAAAACAGACTTTCTGGGATCTATTGGATACTGATTCTGAATTGAGGTTGATTCAGACAGACCTCAAGAAACATTGTGGCCCCCTAGTTAAAGAAGGGTCTCAGAATATCAGGTAACTAATACAGTTTGGTCTGAAGTTTAACACAAAGTGTGTCCAGTGACTCTCCAAACTTATTTGTGGTTCTTTTCCTAGTCACACAATATAAAATTTGGATAGATATTTTTGCTGGATGGTTTTATATCAACTTGACATAAGCTAAAGTCATCTGAAAGTATAAATTCTCAATTAAAATAATTCCTCCATAAGATCAGGCTGTCAGAAAGCCTATATGGCTTAATTAGTGGTTGATAGGGAAGGGCCCGGTCCATTATGGGTGGTACCATCCCTGGGCTGGTGGTACTGGGTTCTATAAGAAAGCAGGCTGAACAAGTAATTGATAGCAAGTTAGGAAGCAACAACCCTTCATAGCCTCTGCATCAGCACCTGCCTCCACGTTCCTATCCTGTTTGAATTTCTGCCCTGTTTGGTTATACTCCTGACTTCCTTTGATGAAGAACAGCTTTAAGGAAGTGTAAGCCAAATAAACCCTTTCCTCTTCAACCAAAAAGGATTTTGGTCATGATGTTACTTAGAAGCAATGGAAACCCTCACTAAGGCATGAATGTTTTCTTAAATTTAATAGACTCTAATTAAAAACTAAATAATAAAAAAACCAAAACTAAAAAAAAATGCTAGTTTTTGTGATGCTGATAATATATTAGAAGCATAATGTGGAAGTCAAGAAGTAAAAAATATAAAAATCTTAATAAAAAGTAGTATTGTATATGGAAAGCCATAACAAGCCAAATTCTTTCTAAAAAGTAATAAATTCTTAACTTCAGTACTTTTGGAACCACTTAACGTTCAAACAAATCTAGAATAAGATGAAAGAATTTCTGGCATACTCCACTCAGTAATGGTCATCCAAAGTACCTGCTTTCTCATATCTTACTGCTCTGCTACCTGTGGATTCACACATTTATAATGACAAGCACCCACTGTTGTATCAGAAAGATAAACCCCTCCTTAAAGTCATTGGTACTCTGCCTGTTCATCCTTATTTTTTTTTCTACAAAGATCTTTTTTATTTATTTATTTATTAAAGATCTCCATCTCTTCCCCGCCACCGCCTCCCATTTCCCTCCCCCTCCCCCAATCAAGTCCCCCTCCCTCCTCAGCCCAAAGAGCAATCAGGGTTCCCTGCTCTGTGGGAAGTCCAAGGAACCCTCTCCTCCATCCATTTCTAGTAAGGTGAGCATCCAAGCTGCCTAGGCTCCCACAAAGCCATTAAGTGCAGTAGGATCAGAGACCCATCCTTACTTTTTGTTTTGTATTCAGTTTTACCTTTTCCAGATGTCAAAGAATTCGAACGCAACAGTACATAGTTCTTTTCAGTTTCCTTTCTTCCAGTTAGTAATTTGCCTTTAGGATCCTTTCATGCCTTTTCAAGGCTTGATCTCTTTTTGTTCCTCTTCACCAAATAGACTTGCAGTGTTGTCTGAGTTGTTTATTTGCCCGTTCTTTGGCTGAAGGGCCTCTAGCTTGCGTCTGAGTTGCAACATTTAAGTCAACCTGCTGTGAACAGCTGTGTGCAGGTTTATGTGTGCCCAAATGTTTTCAATACCTTTGTGTCAAGGAGTATGCTTTGTTTTGTGAAAGTTCCAAATTGTATTCCAAAGTGACGGCAGCATTCAGTATCTGCAAGTCACTAACGATAAGTCCAGTCCCTCTAGCTCTTAGCTAGAAGTTGGTGCTGTCAGTGTTTCATACTTCAGTTCCTTTAACAAATCACCTCACCAGCCTTGTAGTTTACATTTTTCTGATTCTGGATGACACAAGGTGTCGTTGTCTATGATTATTTGTCATTTGTACAATATCACTTGTAAGGTGCCTGTCAGAGTGGTCTCATTTTCAAATCAGGTCATTGACTTTCTTCTGGTTAAAGTTTTAGTTATTTAACATCACACCAACAAAATTAAGTCTGATTAGACACGGAATGAATTCTTCAGATGCCGGGGGCAAAGGAGCATTTTTTATTCTTTTCAAATAATATTATAAATAACAGGCATGCCTTACTTTTAAAATCAGCCACTGAACATCAATATTTTATGGAATTCATCTGCCTTGAGTCATAAAACAAATTAAATTTGTCCAATGAAATTCTAGGTGAATGTCAAAATGATGCAAAATGAATATGCATGCAATGTCAAAGCTGTATTAATTAGATTCAACAGAGACAATATTATTCAAAAGTAACACAAAAAAACTATTATTAAAACTCCTACTAGGGTAATTTTAGATTACATGAAGCTTTAAGGAATGAAAAGGATATATGATTTGTATATGTTTTAACATTTCAATTCATGGTTTTATTTTTGGCAGTGTCATAAAATACATGACAGGATAACTTTCACAAGCATCTTTATCTTTCCCAGTCAGCTGTTATCATTTTAGTTGTGGTTTTGTGTGTATGTTTGTTAAATTCTTTAAGATTTTGTTATGTTTGTTGAAAGATGGCTCCACCACTGAGAGACAGGACAATTTTAACACTATGCCTATCCAGTATATTTTTAAGTAAAATTACACGAAGTATTTTATACTATTTGTCTAAACATTACCTTTTTAAGAAATAAATCTTTTTCCAGGGACTTTGCAAAATAAGCTTGTCATATATTGAAGATTTAAAATTTCAAAACGCAAGCACCACCAGGAACAGCCACAGAGCTGTAACATTTGACATCTCTATTTTCTTTCATTCAGTGAAATGTAGCTGTCAACTAGTTGTCTACAACTCGTTAGTGAGACCAATTTCCTACGCACACCAAGGCAGGTGTCAGAATCAAGTTAAGAGGTTGAGAGAGAGAGCTCAAAAGATCATGTACTCAGTTGATTTCTGGTTATAAGCATTTCTAGATTTCTCTGTGCTTACCTGGAGAAAAAAAAAATAAAGCAAGCAAAAAACTTTGGCATCAATTTCTGAGAAAGTGCTTTCCATAGGAAAGACTCTGTCTTTCTGAAACATCCATGTAAAATAACTTTCCACACAGCTAAGTAAGCTACACTTTTTACAATGTCTATTAAATAGGTGCAGTGGTAAGAATGAGAATATTGTTCAGATGCCTTTGTATTTGAATACATAACCAGCCTTTGGCGACGATGTTTGGGGAACTTTCAGAAAATGTGTCCTAGCCTGAGAAAGTACATCTCTGAGGTGTGAGAAGACTTTAAGAACTTAACGCCACGCCCTAATTCCAGTTTGATACCTCTGCTTGTTGGTGTTTGAAGATGGGAGCTCTCAGATTCCTTTTCCTGCCAGTACGTTTCCTTCTTGTGGCCATGCGTTCATACCAGGATGGACCCTTAACCCTGTGGTTCCAAAAACCCAATAACTCTTGTTTCTATAAGTTGATGATGATGTTTTATCTGGAAAAACAGAAAAATCATCAAAACAAAATTCGGTTCCAGAAAATGAACTATTGTTATGAAAAACAGGCCATGATGTATTTGTTTGCTGGTGTGGGAGGTCCTTCTTTCTTTGTGTTACTTTTATTAGTTAATGAATAGAGAACTGCTTTGAGCCTATGGCAGGGCAGAACAGAACTAGATGGGGAAAGCTAGGCTGTTTTCTGGGAGAAAGAAGGCTTGAGTCAGAGAGATGCTATGGATCAGCCGCTAGAGTCAGACAAGCTGAAACTTTGCTAGTAAGCCACTACCACGTGGCGATACACAAATTAATGGATATGGGTTAAATTAATATTTGAGAGTTAGTCAATGAGAAGCTAGAGCTAATGGGCCAAGCAGTGCTTTAATTCAGGCAGTTTCTGTATGATTATTTTGGGTCTAAGTTAGCTGGAAACCAACAAACAGCCCTCCTTGAAACAGTTTGCTTGATTGTTTTTGAGAACGTTGGAAGCTTTCCGAGACAGGGACTCAAAACAGTTTAAAGTTGCAATTAGAGATTAGTGGGATGGTCTACTAGGAGGCCATAATACCCCGTGTAGTACGGACTGTAAATGTTCAACTCAAAAACTCTCGCAGATTTTAATGGTAAGTGGATTAGAGGCTATTTTTGTGATATATTACAAATAATCTTGCTGTCTTCTACTCATGTCCTGAGGATTTCCTTGAGGCTAAATTTAAAAGAAGAGACTGAATTTATTTGACACTATATTTCAAAACAGTATAAGGTTGATTTGTACTGTTTATTTGGTACTGATGCTTATGCAGGACCACACTGAAAAAGAGCAAATGGAGCATAAAGATATTCAATATGTACATTTCCAAGAGATATTGAGCACTTGGAAGCTTAATGGTACAGCCAAGGACAGTGCTGGAAGAGAGGCTAGAGTTTTTAAGAAGATTAATGTGCTTTGGAATTAAAGAAAGTGTGTCCTAGGGCAAGAGCCCACCCAGCTAAGCTTCTAACAAAGAGAATCTTGCAGATTATATTTCTTCTAGAAATCAACTAAGAAAAAAAAAAGTTGCTGCAAATGTAACTCAATGGACCAGGGACTTTTCCAAGCTTTTATCCTAACTTTACAGTGTCATTGATGTGCAGCTGGCTTTAGATGAATGGAGATACCATATGAAAAAGGTTATGAATTCTTCCTCTGTGGTTTCAGAGAATTGCCAAGGACAGGAAATTTGGAACAGGGAAGTTCCTGTTTGGAAGCTCTGAGAGACCAAGAGAACATGAAAGGCTATTGTTTGAGGGTTAAAGAAGAAAGTCTGAGTTGCAATGGAGACATCAAGATGCTGAGGATTGCATAGACATGATACATCTATCAAGGAGAAGTACATACAGGGAATGGAAACAGGCCAGACCAGAAATTTGTGCTTCAGGCAGCAAAATTGGAAGGACTGAGTCATATAAGCCCTTTGACACTCAAGATAGATCTGCAAGATTTGCTGTTTACACTGATTGGTTCTGTCTTGCGTTGGTCCATTATTTCCATATTATGCTCCTATTCCTCCCTTTTGGAATGGTGAGGTTTATTCTATACTATAATATGTAGAGAGTATGGAGTTTGTTTTTAGATTTTATAAGTGTTCCATTTAAGAAATTATACTGAGTTTTAAAAGGCACTCAATTTTGAAACTGTATTGAGAGTACAAAAGAATATTGGGGCTTGTGAAGTTGAATTAATTGTCTTCCATATTTGAACCCTCGGTCCCCAGTACGTAGTGTTATTTGGGGAAGTTAGGGTTTCTTTTGCTGTGAAGAAACACCATGTGGAGAGACAGCAGCAATTATAAAGGAAAGTATTTCATAGGAGTGGCTTGCTTACAATTCAGAGCTTCAGTCCATTATCAACATGATGGGACATAGTGGTGTGCAGGCAGACATGGTGCTAGAGGAACAGTGTGCCATATATATATATGTATATATATATATATGTATACATCAATCAAGTTTCATCATTGTGACTAACTAAGTATGAGCTGAGCAAGGACAACAGACATGCTAATGTGGGTGATGTAAAGATTTTGTTTTTTTTTATCTCATCACAATCCTCTAATATTTGAATGACCTGAGATAAGATATCTAGAAACCATGTGACTCACTTCTTCCTCCTCCTCTTTTTTTTTGTGTGTGTATGTGTGTGTGTGTGTGTGTGTGTCCGAATTCTGAAAATTCAATGCAAGGTCAAACATTCCAACACTGAAATATATCCGAAGTCAGTGGGAACACATTTGAAATTTCAAAAGTTCTAGGTTACCATGGAAGGTCAAGAAACAGATCAACTTGAATTGTATTAGTGATGGACATGTTTTACTCCTGTGAAATATCTTTTTCAGTCAGTATTTGCTGCAAGAATACATAATTGACTTGAGTAGAATCTTCCAGCTCTCATATCCCCCCGGTGCAAAGATGCTGATAGCAGCATCTGGATTCATCTGGAGAGGTGCAACATAAACCAGATCCTGAGCTGAGTTTCCTTTTATGTTTATGGATTCTGGATATTGAACTTGAGGTGTTGCATATTATACTATTCAATGCTCTACTATGAGTGTTACATCCTTTTAAATTTATTAATCTGAGAAAGAATCTGTCAAAATTTATTGTTGCCCAGGAGAATGCCAAATCTTTCTCTACACTGTGTTAGCTTTGAACCTTGGATCCTTCTACCTTTGCCCCTAAGGATCTGGTATTACAGGCCTGCACCACCAGACATAGGTTCCTAGGAATTAGACTCAACATTTAATGTGAACCCTCTTATTTTGATTTCTCAGAAGCCTCATTGAATTGAGCTCACTCAGGCAACTGAACTTAATGAGAATTAAAGGATTTATCTGATTTCTCATTAGTAATAAATTAACAAACAAAAAGGCACAGGGAGGTCATTATGAGAATTTTTTTTAGCTAGTTTGCTGCTCGTCACTGCCCTTGGACAGATGAGTACGTTTTATAGTAGACTTTAACCCATTTTATTACACAAAATTTGATAGTGATTGAGATATTTCATCTACACTTAGCGTTTCATTTGCTACTTTACAAAGGTAAATGTGAACTTAGACATCCGATAAAAATTAAATTTAATTCCTGAAATATGGTCCATATTTATGAAATATTATTAAACTATTATTCTGGACTTGGGGAACTATACCCTCAAAATTCAGCAATGGGTTTTCATCCAAGTATAATTTCCCTGTAGAACAAGAATTGTTTTACCAATTTATAAATTAAAATATTAATCACCTGTATATATGTGCCATGTATAACTTGTCACTTTTAAGAACGTGCATTGATGAATTGGACAGAAGTATTCCTTTTAATAGACCATTGGGATTTATTTAGTAGTATAATCAGAGATTTTTTTCCTACATATACTACCAATTATAATATGCACATCATTATCTTCTAGCTTTCAATGTTTTATTCAAATGGCTAGTGAGGCTCCCTTTCAAATCTTTTACTTCTACCCCTGAGACTCTGTTCTCCTAGGCATTCCCTTTCTATCACTCTATTACGGAGTTCAAAGAGTTCCATAAAAACGCTTCTAATTCTCATTAGTTCCATGCTTACTCGTTCCTTAGCTCCTTTAGAAACCTAAACTGACTTCCAAACTGCCACTGTGTGCTTCATTGCTGCGTGGCTGCTGTGGAGGGCTGCTTAAGAATTATGGTTATGCGAATGTTAATCACAGTTTTATTGTTTATAAAGAGCTGATGACTAACGGGTGCTTAATGGTTACCTGTGAGCATTTTCAAATGGCACAGTGGTAATCAGGCCTCAAAGGACTGGATCTACCGAAGGTTAGCAGAAAAACTCGGCAGCCTAATTAGCATCCCAAATCACCACCCAGCCATCTGTTATCTCTAGGCAAAGTTGAAGATGAGGCAAGTGACTAGGAAATAAGGGCTTTGTATGAGGAGTCCATATTTTGCTGCCCACCCCCACCAAGAGTTTCGATTGGGACTGAGGCTGTTGACAATGAAACAAACTTTCTCTCCTGTCATTCCTGTACTGTTGATAAGTGTGTGATGAGGAACATCAGAGAGAAAGGAGTGACAGAATCACAACACATACACAGCACTTCAGTCTGCTTTCAAAGATCAAAACCACCAATTGAAGCGGGTGGACCAATAGAGCTTCATCTCTGAGAGCGCCCTTCTCTGACAGCTTACACTCATGTGAACGCATTATTAAAATGACACAGTTTTAAACAGGTAGCATATTTTGTTGCTGGATCTAAAAATTGCACAACTATAATCTTAGCACTAACACCAAAATTATTTTTCACACAATTCAGCTTATTGTAAAAACAGTCTTTGCTTTGAAATGAAACACGCAAATGGTGTTGTCATGTTCTGGCCTTTTTCAGAAATTAGTTTGGCTTTTATGTTTTTTTCAAAACAATATCCTTTCTTCCTTCAGACTTTTCCTAAAACCACAAAAACAACCAAACTTCAGTATATAAGAATGAGGGAACAGAAATGTGTGGAAGAGATCACATTTTTAATCAAGTTACAATGACTTGATTAAAAATACTTCTAACTTATTTTTCAGGGAAATCGCCATCCTGATATCCAAAGCAGCTGTACCAGTTTGCTACCACCAGCAAATTCAAGAGTGCCTCCTTTACCCTACATCTTCTCCAGCGTAAGATTTCATCAGTGTTTTTGATCTTGGCCATTCTTACAGAGTTGTTTTGATTTACATTTCTTCAATGGCTAAGGATGTAGGGCATTTCCTTAAGTGAAACAACTTTCCTCAAGACCCAGCAATACCACTTTTGGGTATATACCCAAAGGATGCTCAATCATACCACAGGGGCATGTGCTCAATCAACTATGTTCATGGCAGCATTGTTTGTCATAGCCAGAACCTGGAAACAACCTAATGCCCATCGACCGAAGAATGAATATGAAAAATGTGGTACATTTATACAATAGAGTACTACACAGCAGAAAAAAATAATGACATCTTGAAATTTGCAGGCAAATGGATGGAGCTAGAAAACATCACACTGAATGAGGTAACCCAGACCCATAAAGTATATATATCATATGTACTCACTTATAAGTGGCTCTTAGACATAAAGCAAAGAAAACCAAACTACAATTCACAATCTCAGAGAACCTAGACAACAATGGGGACCCTAAGAGAGACATACATGGATCTAATTCACAAGGGAACTAGAAAAAGACAAGTACATTGGGAGCATGGGGACCTTGGGAGAGGGTTGAAGGAGCGGGAAGAGGATGGGAGGGGAGCAGAGAAAAATGTTTGGAACAATAAAATCAATTAAAAAAAAAAAAAGAAAACATACTTCTAACTTGTCTCCTCTTTTGCCCTATCCCACAGAAACAGCTTCTTTGAATATCAAAGCTTTTGATAAATAACCCAGAGTGTATGTCTACAGATTCCATGTGTGAAATGAATTGTGGTCATCATTAATACAAACCAGTCAATCTCTTCAAAGTTAAAGTACTTCAGGTCCCTGAATCTTATACAGTCTAAAAAGAACATATCCACATGCCTTCAGAAATCACATGGTCATTGTCACATAACAGACACAGGATAGAGTTCAAATAGACATGATTTTAGTAATAATATAAAACAGACATAATTGGTGAGATTGGGATGTTGAAAGTTTGAAACTGCCATTTTAATATGTTTTAATAGTAAATTGACATCTTGTTAAGTTAGTCCTTACTCTGTGTCAATGTTTGAGTGTCGAGTGTGTAAATGTGTGTGTAGTTTCATCCATGTGTGTGTTTATAGAGGGCAGAGGTTGACACTGAGTGTCCTCTCTGATGGCTTCCCACCTCCTATTTTAACTCAGGCTTGTTCACTGATAATGAAAGACAGTGCTTGGCTAGAAAGTTTGGCCAATGAGATCCAAGGATCCTGATTCCACCTTCCCATCACTGGAGAAGAAATTCTCTATAAGGCTTTTTATGTAGGTGCTGGAAATCAAAATCTAGGCAGTCAGCCTTGTTCATCAAATACTTCAATGACTGAGACCACTGTGCAGCCCTTGACTACCTCCCCCTTTTCTGTACTCTGCTGAGTAGGGTGCTGAGTCACGCAGAACATAAAACTTTTAGAAATGCTGTAGTTTTCTGCCTCATCCAGTCAATAAAGATTATCTAGTACTTTATATCTCCTTAAGTGGCATGGCATGTATAGTATTATGTTTTAATATCTAGAAGGTAAGAAAGCTGTTAAAAAATTAGCAAAAGAAGTAGTGGGGGGCACTAAGCATATAAGCCTTATATAATTACTCAATTTTTGAAAATGTATGACAGATTATTAAAAAGCTAAATGAATGTAGAGCTCAACTATATAAGATGGAGCTCAACAGCTAAAGAGGAATGAGGATACATATACTAATGGCCATTATCTTCAGCTACAATGTGATTTTAGCTCATATTTTATAGTAATACTGGTATACTTTATAAGATACTGTTTGTACTGTGGAGCAAATATACAGTTTTATTGTAAAAACTGGTTTAAAGAGAACTATGCTATACAGATATTACACGCACGTGTAGGGATTGGGCACAGTAGCTAATGAGTCAAATAAGAGGGGTTAAGGTTATTTGGTAATATATAATAAATGGAAGGCACTCTCATTTTCATCATAACCTTTTTAATTTAAGCCATTTTTATTGTTATTATTTGGAGCATGCATGGGTGTGTATGTTTGTGAGCATAAATCACAATGTATTATGAGTAACAAATTACTCAGTATCTATGTGAGGTTAGAGTACAGTGTTCATGCCTCGGTTTCTCTTTCTGTCCTGTGGGTCCGGGGGATTGAACTCAGGCCATCGGGCTTTGCAGCAAATACTTTAGCCACCAAGCTATCTTGTCTGCACTTGACTTTTGTAGTATACAAACATTCATATGATTTATTCCTTTTTATATATTTACACCTAAACTCTGTTTATACATTACAATTTAAGTACAATGAATCAGCAAATTGTAGTAAATGATGTATCTTTTTTCCTTCAGACCCAGTGTTAGGTATGGGGTCCTTTCTCTAAGTGTTTGACAGGCTGTGCTTTCACAGCTGAGACGTCCTCCAGTGGATGAGCTGTATCAACAAACTAACAAGGCTATCAATGAGGCCCAGCAAATTCTTCTTTCAGTATCTTACAATAGGAACAAAACCTACATAGAAAAAATAGGCAAAGGGGTTTGATTAAACATTTAAAATCTTACAAAATATCATAAGTATTATGCAAAAATGATTCAAGTTCATTTCAAAACATGAAAAGAAAGCGAGCTTTGATAAAATGAAAGGAATACAACAACTTAAATATTTGATACAACTAGGATAAAACACAAACAAATAAAAATTGTACATTAGAAAGCGAAGTTTTATATATTTTCAACACTCACTGCAACTTACTGAAAAAAATGTTAACCTGCTAAGTAAATGCTTCTTGGAAAATTCTTAAATTAAATATAATGTGATGTTCTTAAATTAAATGTTCATACAATACACAGTATAAAATAAAGACCACCATAATGTTCACTGAGCAGTGGAGGGCATGCTATAAATGTTTTGTTAGGATGTCAACACTCAGCTATTTCTAATTCTCATCACCTTGACAGGAATGTACTTCAGGACTTACTTCCATTTATTGTGACAAGAAACATTTCTGATCTAGCCTGAGTGTATCATTTGAAAAGCTTATGAGAGAGAAACAAAAGTATTTGTAGACGAAACAGATTTTGAGCTTCTTCTCCAAGTAATGACACTATGCTAGAGTGATCAGCTTCTATGAAGAAGAAGATTAAGTACAACAGCAAGGAATCCTGGTGTGAAACAAATGTTTATGCAAGCACTGAGAAATAGCTACTAAAATCCACTCTTGATGTCAAAGACATAAAAGGGGCTGATGGTGGCCTGCAGCAAACAGAGGGCTCTCTTTTACTCAGGAGACTGAGCAGCTATTACTCAGTTCTCTTTAATTATGTTATAAGTATGTTGACCATGTTTCCAGACCAGCAGGCAATTTAAATGATTCTAGACATCTGTTTTTGTTTGTGTTTTAAATTGTCAAATTAGTCTTTGTTAATGTTATTCTAGTGCTTACAATATTATGCCAGCCAGAGAATATAGTACTTCCCTTCATTAATAGCTTTTAAAACATTTATGCTTTTATTTAACAGTGTTCTGTGAATCTTTACATACCCAATATATAGTTTCTTTGATATTGTTGGTACATGAGTAGTTTAATGCATCTGTTTCTTTCTGCCATTTTTCTTTTGAGCTACAATTCTTTATTCCACAGTCCCAAAAATCTGTAACAAATAAAACAGTTGCAAAATTTCTTTACATATTCTCATTGCATAGTGAATGTAAATCTCCTTACAATTTATTTTATAGTCAATTATATATATTTATAATCAAGTATACGTAAAATGCACATATATAATCTTGTATTTGACATGCACATTATATATATATATATATTTTTGTATTTTAGCACTGGGTGCTGAACTTCAAATATATAATAATTATATACATTTGTTACCTAATAAGTTCTAAATTTCTAGATAATAGATGAAGAAGATATTCACTTTTAATTTTAGGTATTGTGTTCACTATATAAGGCCATCTCATAAACTGATAGTTTTAAAATATTTATTTAACTAAGAGATATTTCAGGAGGCACACACTGATTATCTCAGCACTCTGGAAGCTTAAGCTGTCCATTGAGTCTGACAGCAAAGTGAGAGGCACTTTTAGAAAAGGTCAAATGAACTGATGGTATTGTGATTTTGATGTCAAATTTGTGTCTACAAATACTTCTCCGAAAAGGTTGTTGTTTAATGCCCATGTGTCAATTGCTAAAGTCAGTACAAAGGGAGATATTGTTTAGTCACACCCTAGACTTTTAGGAGGATGTGTCGCTGGGAAAATGGTTTCAAAATGGTTTGAGAACTCTTTCACTGTCCCTACCTCTCCTAATTGTTTCCAGGCATATAACGTTCATGGCTTCCCTGCCAGCAACACACTCCTCCAGTTGCTAATCTTAAGACTTAGTGATAATCCTCACTGGGGTTGCCTCTCTCCCTTCTTGTCCTTGCTACACTTTAGTCAAGCTAGTTTTCTCTGAGAAGAAGGAACCTTGAGTGAACAACTGGTTCCCTAAGGTTGGCTGGTAAGCTAACCTGTAGAACATTATCTTAATTAATTACTGACGTGGGCCCAGTACATTATGAATAGACTGGGTAGGTGATCCTGGGGTAGATAGAAAAGTAAGGTGAACAAACCAGTAAGCAACACTCCCCCATGGCCTCTACATCAGTTCCTGCCTCTGGGTTCCTACTTTTGCTTTCCTGGATGATGGACTAAAAGTATAAAATAAAATATTTTTTTTTGTCTTCATATTGTATTACTGTAATAGAAGCCCTAGCTTAGATACTCTAACTCCAGTAAGTTGGAAGCATCACAGTCACACAACTTTGTATTGGCTCATTTGGTTGGCTCGCCCCCCACATACCAGCCAGCTTAAACTAAGGAAAAAATCCAACCCTATGAAGCTGATGAAGATACCAGCTTGGTCCCTATGATGAAAATCTGCATTCTATCATTTCTGAATCAGTTGCCTTCACTTAAAGAAAGAACAGTGTTTATATGCACACATCAAAGTCCTACTTTTCAGTCTGAAATGTCCCTAAATACTCCCTGTATAGTCCTCAGCAACATTGCTGGCCCAGATTTTAAAGGTTTGTTTTGATGTTGCCATTTGATTTGGGGGTTTTATTATTTTTGCATATATGTATATATGTGTATGAAAACACATTGCTTTATTTTTGAAAATAAATTACTTTCTTGACTTTCCTTCTCCCAACCTTGTTTTTTTCTCTCTCTCAAATTAGTAGCCTCTATTTTTTCGTGTGTGTGTGTTTGTGTGTGTGTGTGATTAATAAAGTATATGGAAGTATGTATAAATACGGTCTGATCAATCTGTATAATATTGCTTACTAGAAGACTTCCGAAATTATTACTTATTATTTGATAACCATTTTGGGTGTTCTTCCTTGGGGAAGACTATCTCCCCATGTGCTGGTTCAATAATCTGTATTAGTCACAGTTCTCTAGAAACACAGAAGTGATAGAATAGATAGATGATGATGATGATGATAAAGATAGATAGGTAGATAGATAGATAGATAGATAGATAGATAGATAGATAGATAGATAGATAGATAGATAGATATTGGATATTTAGAGTGGTTTTCAGGATATTTGGAGTGGTACAAATAGTTCAGCAATGACTTTCTTCCAGCAGACAGTCCAAGAACTGGTGGAACAGGAGTTGTTCAGTCCATGGGTCTGAGTGTCTCAACATGTCTTCAGTATACATCAGAATCCCTAAGAAGGTTCTAATACCAATGAATTGATAGTGATGGCAAACAGGCCAAGAGCCTTTCAAAGGGAAAATAATTGTCTGCAGAGGATGACAAGGCCTTGTTACAAAACCTCAAGGGCCTCTGTGATTCACCTAAAGGGACCTACCACAGGCTCCAAATAGCATCTCTGCCAGTGACACCTAGACCATCAGATCTGGTGGATCATATGTTCCAAGTGGTAGAGCAGCCTATGTGACAGCCTGGACTTGTTGAAGATTGTTTTCCTGTTCCAGGCCCTACTCAAACCTAACAGCTTTCTTTTTCAGTTTGGCATATGGACTGTATTAACACAATCAACTATGTGTTATGTCCAGAATACAATAGGCCCACAAAACACTGTGGAAATTATGACATCCAAGAATATCTGCCTTGCATAGTGTTTCTTTCTGTGACAGAATACCATGAGCAAAAATCTTGGGGATGAAAGGGTTCATTTGGCTTGTACCTCCACAGCACTGTTCACCAGAAAAGGAATCCCAGGACAGGAACACAAAGGGGACAGGATCCTGGAGGCAGGAGTTATGCAGAGGCCATGGAGGGGTGTTTCTAACTGGCTTGCATCCCATGACATTCTCAGACTGTGTTCTTAAAGAATCCAAAACCATCTGCCGAGGTATGGTATCACACATGCTGGACTGCTCTCCCCCATCTATCACTAATTAAGAGCATGTCTACAGCTGGATCTTATGGAGACATTTTCTCAATTGAGGTTCTTTTCTTTCAGGTGACTCTAGCTTGGGTCATGTTGACAGAAGACTAACTAGAACAATAGAGTTTTCTTATATTCATATACCCAAACATGGTATTTTGATTGGAATGGCACCTCATGAAAGAGCCAATAAATGCATATATAAATGTTCACCACTTTCAGAGAATTACAAATCAAATCATAGAACTAACAGAAGATGGTAAAACTGAAGCATAATAAGAGACATTAGATACAAATTTTCAGTGCTTTTTAGGAATTATCCCTGAAGAGCAATTACTATGAAATGTATAAATTGAAAATGTACTCAATAAAATTCATATTTTAAAAACTTATTCTGGTCTCAGAAAAATACAGTATGAAAGTGAAGACTTATAAGGCTATCTATGTCAGAGTTAAAGTAGAGATCCTTGAAAAGAAAGCTGATATATTTCACAAGGATTTCGATGGCCAAGCTGGCAGAAGAGCTTCTAATACAAGCAGAGGAGAGAAGCCTCTTTGGAATGACTGACCCATGGATTCCTTGAAGTTCTTAAATGCCAAAGATGACATTTAGAGAAGAGTTGCATAAGTAAGTGTTTAAAATTGATGCCTGAAAATCCTATTCAATAATGAATAAATGGAAATGGTTGATCATTTATTTCAGATTGAAAACTTGGGAGTTAGACAGCGTTTATTGAAAACATATTGCATTCAAGGCATTCATTAAACAATACCAAATAGACACTACAAATTTGCAGAAAATAATTTTGGAAGTAATACTTACTCAGAAACTTTATTTCAAATCCATTTAGCAATACTTGGTGACATGGTTTACTTAGCATGTTTATTTAGAAAGAAAGAAGGCCTAGATTTCATCTCCTGAAGAAAACAACCACTGCCATCATATACACAGATACACGTACAGACACAAGCACAAACACACACACACACACACAAACATACACACACAGCCACAAACATACACACCAATGCAAAGAAGAAAATAGACAGAAAACAGAGGTAGAGAGAGATTACACACCCACATAGAAACACACACATGAAAGAAAAGGAAAACACATAAGGGAAGAGTAGAAACCAAACCTATGCAATTGGCCAGCATTTTAATAGAGTTCATTTCATATTATATTGCGGCACTAAGGTACTCACACTCCCTGCTTAGAAAAACAAATTGTGCGTATGACTTCTGAGGAATATGTCCTGTTCATCTTCCTTCATTACTCCTTTAACAAAGTTATTCACTGTCAATCTAATTGTCAAGATGAGTAGATATGTATCATATTTATTTGTTTTCTTATATATTTCCAATTTCAGAAGCAATCAACAAGATCTCTTTTATACATTGAAGATTATGCTTTAGATTGATTTTCTTATGCCCTTTTGTATTTCCACAACTCTTTGCATTTCTTATGCTACTATAATATTAGACTTTGCAGTTCATCTAGAAGTTGAGTGTGTAACGAAGAGTGATATGTGTGCTTCGTGCTCCTTTAATGTCTGTCATTATTCTTAGTAGTTTTACTATTGTTATTAGGTTGCTATATTTAAATTTAATGAAGCATTTATTCTCAATCAAGGAGACCGTTGAGATAATACAATTCTATAAGTCTGTACTATGAAGTCAGAGTAATAAACTTTATTTGGTGTGAGATGAGAAATGATTGATTCTCTATATTAATAGATATCTATTAATATTCTTTTATTCATCTTGGATGCAGTTAACAAGTGAAGCAAATGATAAAAGGTATTTCATACTACCCCCTGGTCTTTTCTATCAACTTTAGTGAATAAACATGAAACAACAAATTCCCTGACCATGTTTAGCCTGAGACAATTTTTTTTACAGTAGTTTGGTTCTGAAAGCATATGGTCAAGCATGGTTTATCAAAATATACTTTCTTAAAATATGTAAAAATGTTTAAAACATAAGAACATGTATATACATATATATTATATGGCCTCAAATTAGAATATTTAGGTTGTTAAAAAAAAGCCCAAATATAGGAGCTGTGGAGATATCTCAGTGCATAAGAGAGGTTGCTGCATGTGTATGAACACTGCTTCCGTTCCTGGAGCCCATGTAGATTTCAATGTATGGAACACATTACTGTGTTATGTGGAGATGTAAGAATTGCTACCAGCAGAACTGCAGGTTGAATAATAAATTCTGTGTCCTAGGAATAAGGCAGATAGTACTAGGTCAGGACACTGGACATCCTCCTCATTGTCCTACCCACCCCTAGCATGTATGTGTTCATGCATCACATGCATAAATAAATATACACCCACATACACTGCATTATACTTACTTATAGAGCCCATATTAACATGCATACAAATATTTAAAGTTAAGTTCTCCATATGAAAAGGAACATGTGAATTTTCTTTCTGAAGCTGGGCCACCTCACTCAATAATACTTTTCAGTTCTATCCACTTTTCTGTAAATTTCATAATTTAATTTTTTGAACCCCCCCCCCAGAAAAGTCCCATGCCATTTTTTTTTATTATCTATTGTTTTGTTGATGGATAGCCAGGCTGGTTCCATTTTCTTGCAGCTGTGAATAGCATAAAAATAAATAAGTACATATAAATATCTCTGTGGTGCAATAAGGGTCCCTGGTGTTTAAGTTAGTGGTGATACAGCTAGATCATATGTCACTTCTATTTCTAACGTTTTGAGAACTGACTTTAGCCGACATTATTCTAAATTGTGAAAAACTATAATGGTTCTTCCAAAATTTAGAGCAAGACAAAAATATCGCTCTGTCCACTTACTTAATATTGTGTTCTATATCATTTTTATTAGAGAAATTTACTTTTCATTTACATATCAACCCCAGTTCTCCCTCCCCTTCTCCCACCCCTCTCATCATTTCCTCTTCCCACCTCGAACTACTCCCCAGTGGAGACAAGGCCTTCCATGGGGAGTCCACAGAGTCTGGCAAATCAACTTGAGGCAGGACCAACTTCCCCCATTTCATATCAAGGTTTAGCAAGGTATCCCACCATAAGGAGTGGGCTCTAAAAGGCCAGTGCACACACCTGGGGTATGTCCTAGTGCCACTGCCAGCCCCCCCTGCAACAGATCAATCCTCATAACTGTCACCCATATTCAAAGGATCTAGTTCAGTCCCATGCAGGTTCCACAGCTCAGTCCATTGTCCCTGAGCTCGTACTATCTCAAGTCAGCTTTCTCTGCGTTTTTCTCCAGCATGCTCTTGACTCCATTGTTCGAATGGTCTGTCCTACCTCTCTTCAACTGGACCCAGGAACTCAGCTCATTGCTTGGCTGTGGGTCACTCCGCCTTTTTCCCTCAGTTACCAGATGTAAGTCCTCTGACGGCAATTTGGGTAGTCACTAATCTGATTTAAGGGGAAGTTCCTTTCAGAAACCCTCTCCACTATTGCTAGGAGTCTCGTCTGGGGTCATCCTTGTGAATCCATTTAACACCAGGTTTCTCCCTAACCCCATAATTGCTCCCTCTATCAAGATATCTCTTCAGTGCTCTTCAGAAATGACAGGAGGAAAATAGAGAAGTGTTAAAAATAGTAAAGAAAACAATGGAATTATCTATTGTTGCAGGTGACATAATTCTACTCAAAAGACACCATAAACTCTATCATAAAATGATTAGACTTAATAAATATTATCTATAAAGTTGCAGGATAAATCAGTGTACACAAATCAGTTGCTTTCATATTCCTCACTAGTGAGGTTGCTTAGAAATACATTATTAGCATGAAAATCTATGCAGATATGTACTTCGAAGACATAGCTACTTACTTGCTGAAAGAGCTATAGAAGTCTCTAATGCCTCTATCCACCTCCTCCATCCCACTTCTTGATAAATAAGTTATGTTAATAAAACCACTTACAAATGTTTCTTAATGGATGTGACCCCCTAATCTTAGAGGCATTTTAAACAAATGCTCGCCATAAACACAAATGGGACTTCCTACCACGTTATGAAGAAAGTGTTATTGGAAACTAGATATGCCTATTTTGTTATGTGTTGCTTATGGTAGTTTTACATTGAGGCGCCAAAACTGAATAGTTGACACAGATAAAATAAGGTCCGTAAACAGTAAAATAGTCATTATCTTTTAAATCAAAGTGATATACACTTGAGAATTATTTTGACCCCTCAAATGGGTTAATTTTTATTTGTTCTGAATTGGACAAACTTGTGTGAGAGACAATTTCAAAATGAACAGATAATCATGGTGAGAGAAGGCTAGAAGCGTGTGGGTAGCTTTTGAGCAACTATTCTCTACCCATATAAATAGAAAATTAGAGTAAAACCTAAAAGTAATAGTATAGTATCAGAAACTACAAGAGTACGCCTTTAATCCTTTTAAATTCAAATTATTTTAAATAAGAAAAGATGTAATTACAATTAACCCGTCACAACCAGTGATAATAATTTTACAATAATTCAAAATTAAGTGTTAATTTCCGTGAAATATTTGTCAAAATGTAATTTAGGTAAATGGCAAGTATATCCCTGATGCATGTTAATTAACTCATTTTAACAAACACTATTAAAGAATTAAAGGAGATGATATTTAGGTGTTAAGTATATTATTGGAGTATCTTTAGCCAGGAAAATCTTATACTCAGAGTTTCTATTCATTGCTTTAAATTTTAAACAGTAAAAACTCCAAGTGGCCTCAGAAAAATGGTGAATTTAGGCACTTTTTTTATTTATACAACAACCTTATGATAGCCAGTACATTATTTAAATGCCAGACTATGAAGTCACACCAGAACAGGAGACACAGTCTGGTGCCTGACACATCTGTAGTAAGCCTTTGCACTGTTCAGGTGGAATGTTTTGAATCTTTGAATAAACATTTATTAATTGGAAGGTTGTGCGGGCTGTGAAAGTCAATAATAATAGCAACAATTACACTACAATGATTTTAGTAATCATTTATTGTCCAGTTTTCCACACACTATACACTGCTGTGTTAGCTCCATCTCTGCTGCACTCTTTGCACTCTGTTTGATCTCCATCAGAACCTACTCCATGACTTACTGTTGGCTATCTGTAATGTTGATTCTTTTATTCACATACACATTAATATATTTGTCACGGTCAAGGCATGTTCTTCTCATTTCACTCAAAAAAATTTCCTTTACAGCTCTCAAGACGCGAATGTGCAATTAAACTATTATATTTATTATTGTTGTCGTTGAAAGCAGTCCCATGCAGAAGAGGCATCATTCCCTTCATTATGTCAATATTCTACTTTACCACCAGCTAATACTGGTCACATGAGAAAGAAGAGATGGAAAGATTGTAAGAGCTAGAGATAATGGATGATTCACAGAGTTCAGTGTCTTCTCGACACAAGGGGGCTGATGCACAGGGAATTTACAGTGTAGTAGCATCCTTAGGAACTGCACAGTTTTCAGCCAGGTGAGATATCAACACTGAGAGGGTGAAGTGGACATGAGGTCTCATTCCTCATCACGAAGCTACCTGAAACGGATACATCTCTTGGCAAAGGATCATCAGTGTTCTCCAGTGGAATCTCATCAGGTTTATCAAACACAGTTCAGGGCAGGCCCAGGACTGGTTGGTCAACACCACACAAACTCAATAGTTGTAATTTGGACATTATGTTTTTTTTTCTTAATGGACTTTTGACTAGTTTGATTTATTTTTGTGGATTATTTTGTTTGTTGCTTTTTAAAACTTTTCTTTTGGTTTTATTTTGAGAGAGAGAGAAAGAGAGAGAGAGAGGGAGAGAGAGAGAGAGAGAGAGAGAGAGAGAGAGAGAGAGAGCAGTAAAGTGGGGCATGCATGGATCCAGAAAAGATCTTAGAACAGGGAAAACATGATCAAAATATATTATATGAAAATTTAATAAAACAGTAAATCATTTTGAACATAAAATTGTACAAATCAAATAAAAAGAAATATTTCATTCGGTCTCCCTTTCCAACTCCTCTATCAACTGGATCTGGAGAAAAAACTTGTTGTAATCAGTTCCACATTCCTGAAAGTGATATACATCTTATTGTATTAGATACAAGTCACTTAATGAAGTTTCTGGGGGATATAAGAATCCATTAGCATACAATTACAAGTGGGCCTTATAGTGGCCTTTGCATTGTTGCAATTTATGATATTGAGTTTTTAAGTTTGAAACAGCAAAGGTTGTTAGATATTGGAAGAAATAATGTGTTTATTGCATTGATTTTGAACAAACAAAATGCCCTCATTCTCTATTCTCTTTAAATACTTCAATATCTTCTTTTCAAAACTAATGTTGCAAATTATAAACTATTTTTATGGCCAAGACTTTTAAAGTATTAACTGATAATCTTTAATACTATTTGGTATATTACATCTTTTTATGTGCACTTGTGACATATACTTACTTTCAAAATAACTTTTATCCAACAACAACAACAACAATAAAATGTACTTGATGCTACAGAGACAAGTGACAAGCCACATTTTTGCCTCTGTGATTATTGATAGAAACATTTCTGTTTTCTTTTTTCTAGAAACTTTGAAACAAAAGTTCAATCTCTGCTGCACATGGCATTGATCAGTTACCTGCCACCAAAGTGGAAGTTAAATAGATGAGGGGCAGTATAAGCAGAAAGAGGATATTTCTTCAACCTGGAGAAATACAAGTCCCTCTGCAGCATGCTAACAGGAGATTTAGGTGTAAGAAAAAACAAAAATAACATCCAGAGCGCAGTGAGACAACTAAGTGGGTTAATGCACCTGCTGCCAAGCCCTAAAACTTGAGCATCAATTCTTACAACCCACAATATTGAAGGAGAGAACTGAATCCGGAAAGTTTTTCTGACTTTTACAGGTACACACACACACACACACACACACACACACACACACACACACATGCACATACACATGTGCACATACACACATAATAGATAGATAATTTGTTTCATATTATTTTTTTTTTTCGAGACAGGGTTCTCTGTGGTTTTGGAGCCTGTCCTGGAACTAGCTCTTGTAGAACAGGCTGGTCTTGAACTCACAGAGATCCGCCTGCCTCTGCTTCCCGAGTGCTGGGATTAAAGACGTGTGCCACCACCACCCGGCTGTTTCATATTCTTAAAGTGATAATATAGATGCATAAATAAGCAGTCATGGTGTGATCCTGCCCATCATTGGCTCACTATTGTGCCACCTCTATTTTGTATAGTATTTGGTAATAGCACTTGTTAGATGGCACGTTAATCTGTTACTCTTGGATATCGCTGAAGGGACCAATTTTGATCTTATAAGATGACTATTTCTGATCCAGGGTAAAGTTTTGTCCTCGGGGTGATGGCCTTCTACTGGATGAACATTATTTCCAATGGTACTTCTCTTCTAGAATTCAAGGGTGACTCAAGAAGATTAAGGACCATAACTTACCAATGCAATGGACACAAAACCAACTCAGAAATGGCAGATTTTCATCTTACTTTTAATCAAATGGGGGCCCAAGAGAAGATTCATTATTTTTTAGTAAAGAAGGATTCTAATAGCCCATCTCAATATTTGTCAATCAAGTATAATCATGAATTTTACATACCCATATCAACTCATTTATTTCACACATTGTTGCAACTCATGTTTTTGTAATAGCTGTATGCTTAATTTTCCTACCAATATTAGTATAAATACTTTCCAATCTCATATTAACTCACAAATCACAGAATTATATGCATCAATGCATGATTTAATAATCAGTCCAGAGTTTAGATGCTGGTAAAAGATATTGTGGTTTTTATAACTGTGGTAGAGGTAATTTAATTAAAAATATCTTTGCGTTTGAAAACTTGAGAAAATATATTGAAACTATGATTATGTTAAGTAATTAATACATATTGCGTTATATACACTTATTTATTCCTTAATATGTTTGCTTGAATAACTTAGGAAGAGGGAATTGAAATTTTCTATATTTTTATCAGTCATTATGAGCACACTTTTCAGGTTACTGATATGGTCCCAAAGTGTTTTATGTTATAATGTTCCTTTTTTCCTATGAGTTTTATTCCAAGATACTCCGTGAGTACCTAATTCTATGTGTAATATCAGAACTCAAAAATATATATATACTTTCCTATGGAAGTCTGCTTTTAGTACATTAAAAATGCACATTAGTCACAGTGCAAGATCTAATGACAGCAATATAAAGAAAATATTAAATCCAGTACAAAATATTCTCTGGCATTGCTATTTTTATACTTCAGAGGCACTGCTACATAAGATAAGAATTATTTGAACAGAAACACCAGGATATCATGGCAGCTGATTTGATAACTCTGATGGATGTCACAGAGCAGTGATCAACTGCCTGGCTAGGACAAAGCCATTCTGTATGCAACTTCACCTTGTTATTTAAAACTGACTTATAAAAGATTTTTTTAATCTGTGATTTCTGTGAATTTTCCATTATTTTTTTCATACAGTATAGGATGGGTGGTCAAAATAGTGGAAGTTGAAAGTAGAGAAGAAAGTCCACAAGAAGGAAATATTAAACATTTATAATTAGTTTTCTCATCTAAGGTTGAAGTGCACATATGTCTAATATATTTTAGTAGAATACCAATATGAAAATCACAATTTTAGAATGACTAAGAGGCTATCAATTTTTATATTACCAGTCTCATATAGTTTTATTTTGAAATGTCAGGTTTGTTATAGACCATTTAATTTAAAGTACAACATGAAAACCTTGATATTGCTGCTAGGAAAATGGCTCAGTATTTTAAGGTATTTTGACATGAATCTTGGTGACCTGAGTTTAATTTTTAGAATCAACATGGTGGAAGGCAAGAATTCATCCATGTAATCTTCTGACCTTCATTCACATGTTGTACTGTGGCAAATATACACACTGACACACAAACGTATACAACAGACACACAAAACACATAAATACACATGTACACATGTACACATACACACAGATACATAGGCACACAAATATCAAATGCACGGGCTCCAAATGATACATAAATATACACATAATCACACTAAATAAATACTATTTAAATTAAAATATAAAACCTTGTTATCTATCTCAGGTTAATATATTTTTCACATATCTTTATTAAAAGCGTTTTTCTCACAGGATAAATGTTATCACCTAAAAGAAAATAACAATAATTTTACCTTCAACCCAAACATTCTTTATAATGTATCACTTGTCAACTATGAATAACTAGAAAATATACAGTAGGAAAAAAAACAAGGAAACAACAAAATCTAATATTTTCTTGAATATGTACTTTTTAATAAATAAAATAATAAAAAGAATGATTTTTTTAAATAAATGCATGATCATGCTTGTTTACTTTTTGTGGCTTTTATTGCCTTGTGTGGGTGCTATTTTCTAGGCCATTAAATGTTTTCACAATAGAATTTTTCATAGACAAACCATTCCTTTGTTCTTAGTTGTGTGATTCTGGTCTTCCAGCCTTATGCCTTCTACATTCTTCACACAAACGACAATTAATTTTTTCACTCGGTTCCATTATTGGCTTGTGAACAATTTGGGTTGCCGTCAGATTCAACACAGATGGTAGCTAATACTGCATCCTGGTTTTGGCTTGAGTCTGTGCTGATTATTCAGTGGCAAACACAGAGGAAATAACTGCAGAAGAATGATATTCTTAGGACCTAATAGCCAAGGTAGATGGACACCATTATTGTGTTCACCAACCTGTTTTATACCTCAGTGTCTCTGAGTCCAAATTTTTTTCAAAAACAGTCTTAGAAAATATAGCATACAATTTGAAACAGAGGTCAAGTGTAAAGTTGAATTTTCTTCTTTAAATGAAATGTGTTTTAAAACTTTTATACTTATATGAGAAGTAGAAATTAAACTGCATATAGTAATATATTAAATTTCTAACTCTTAATGACTTTTTTCACATGCTTGTAAAACAAAACTATTTTATTATCTCAAACAGGTTAAGAGACTATGTATAAATTAACTTATCATAACAATAATTTATCAGTCCTTTGATGAAATATTACAGTTATGAGTCTTGATAGATATCAGTTTAGGAACATAGCATGGGTCACCTAGTTCCATAAACCATTCTGCCTGTTCTAACACCACTGATGGATCCTCTTTATCCTAGTACTAGGTGCCTTCAATAGAACAGTCTCACCAATAAACAGGTCATCTGAGCAAAATCCAACCAGAGAAACACTGCAGTTGAATGATACCATCAGTCAAATGGTCCTGATAGACTTCTACAAACACATTCCACCCAAGATTGAGTGATATTAGTTCTACTCTGAACAGTAGACTATTGCTATTTCTCCAAAATTTGGTCAAATTTTGGGACACACAGAATTATCAACAAATGTAGCATAAATGAAAAACTACTTGTGTTCTCCATACAATGGAGTCAATTTAGATAATTTTGAGATTAAACAAACATATTTCTGAAGGATAATTAGTTACCGAAGAAATCACAAAAGGAAGGAAAATTTATGCTATACTTGAATTAAAAAATGTAACATACTGAACCTATGGCATAGAAAAAGTCAGCCTTAAGAGTAAGTTTATAGAGCAGAGAGAATACTAGAAAAGAACCAAGAGATCTAGAACTTAAAATTAAACAAGAAACCTGAGTCAAATTCAACTAAATCTACTAGAAAATTGGACAAAATTATTTATCAGCTGTTGACCATTTGATTTTAAAGCACACTGAAAGGCAAGCAAAACATATGTGGGATATGTGGATTAGCACAAGGTTGAGGAAGACGCTTAGAAGATTGAAACCACTCAGCTCAAGGCTCACTATAAACATAAATAACACAAAAGCAGCAATCAAGACCTAGTATTGCAAAACAATGCACAAAAATTCAATGCAAAAGAATAGACTTTTGAAATAGAGTCCATTGATATTTGGCAGAGTGTAGACAAAATTGTCTTTAAACATTTGGTTCTGGCCACAGTACCATAGGAAGTGGTGCTGATGTGAGTATCCACACAGAGACAGCTTTTATTAAATTTATTTAAATGGGGTTACAACAGAAATGTAAACACATGAATATCAAGCTAAGGTCTAACACAAGGAAACCTGGGCTTTGATTGCCAAAATAGGCACAGATGATGGGTTTGGTCATAATTATATACATTCCCAATGAATATAATGGGTGTGAGTAATATGAAAAGTCAGTTGTGCAAATGCTTCATTAAGAAAATGAAAAGATGAGCCAAAGGTTGGGAAAGAACACTCACATGCAAAAGATAAAGGAATATTATAATAGCCAGAGAACTTCTAAAACTAGGCATAAAATTTTAATCCAGTAAATTATCATGAGGAAATCATTTATACCCAAACAGGTGACAAATCAGAATATAAAAAATGCATAATATTATCCTTATTTTCAACTTGCAATTACACTAAGGTGTTACTGCATACTTAAGAAAATGGAAAAATCGAACGTATCTATGAAAGCATATGTTTATGGTGAAATGAATGTTGAAAAACTCAACATTTTATACTAATCTCAAACTGAATTCACACACAAAATCTCTTTCTCTTCATCATGATTATCCATGCATAAATCTGTTTATCCATCATGATTATACCTCACACTGTAAGAAACTAATTCAATGTATTAGTAAATATTATTGCATTTTTCTTCAAAATACAAATATACTTCATTCATCCCTATTTTTTCCTCCCCACATTAATGAAATATGGCCTAAACAGGTCTTTTCCATCTGTCACCGTCTCATGATAATTATCTTTATGGTGACTATCACTTCAAAATAAATGTAACAGAAATTAGAATCGAAACCTTTGAAAAGGAGCAGTATCATGAAAACATTAAAAGATCTATC
>NC_022024.1:22423807-22425644 GCF_000317375.1 Microtus ochrogaster | reverse complement strand
TCTATCTATCTATCTATCTATCTATCTATCTATCTATCTATCTATCTATCATTTTATACATTCCAGATGTCAAGCTTTTAAAATTGAAAAGTTAAAATATATTTTAACGTTCTCTGTATTTCATGGAAAACACTATCAGTTCAACTTACAGCTTCTATAAAAATCATAGAGACATTTAACAATCTTTTTCATACTAATTTTCAAAGCTTGGTGTTTATTAGCATTTACAGAGCATATCACATGAAGTTAACTGAACCCTCCCTCATCCTCAGTAGCTTCTGATGCAATTGGCTGAACAACATGTGGTGCCTAGTGCCCACTTTGAACCTTTCTGATCCCTGAACATACAGAGTTCTTTGTCTTTTGCATATTGTTTCTGCACATTCCTCCTGGCTCCATGACTCCGTACTCACTATTCTCTCTTTCATACTTTATTTTAGATGTGAAGAATTTTCACTACTGTACCTCTATCTGGTGTCTGTTGAACGAACAGGAATTTTCTGTCCTATTGTCTCCATAGCCCTTTAATTGTTCTTTTCAGCATTTATTTATTTTTTTGGAGTTTTTTTTTAATTTATTTATTTATTAAGGATTTCTGCCTCCTCCCCGACCCCGCCTCCCATTTTCCTCCCCCTCCCCCAATCATGTTCCCCTCCCTCATCTGCTCCTAGAGCAATCAGGGTTCCCTGACCTGTGGGAAGCCCAAGGACCGCCCACCTCTATCCAGGTCTAGTAAGTTGAGCATCCAAACTCCCTAGGCTCCCACAAAGCCAGTACGTGCAGTAGGATCAAAAACCCACTGCCATTGTTCTTGAGTTCTCAGTAGTCATTTAAAATAATGTAACTCCTAATATGAAATGACTAACATTGAATAAACAATGAAGACTCTTTGTGGTTCTGATTTTGCATGTATTTATATATGCACTCTGGTTGGCTCTATAACCTAGAATGTAAATTATATGATGTAAAGATTTTGTCTGATTTGCACTCCTATATTGCCAGTACTGGGCAATGATGGATTACTTTATATGCAAAACAATTATGTAAATGTTTAAAAATATTTGGTGATGCAATATTCTAATAAAATATCTCTTACAGTCTAAGAGACTGAAACCTTTGCTGGACAGCACAGCCAGTTAATAACAAAACCTGAGTTCATTTAAGACTTAAGACTGCCACACTGCTGTGTACTCGGCCTCTTTGTCTACCCGCCTTAAGAGAACAATGTAACAAATAATCTTAATTGCCTCGGATGTCTCCTGTAATCAATGTTTATGACCTAAGCTAATACATAGCTGGAATCTTAAATTATGTACACTTTCATGCATGTGACTTTGCATATGTATCACCTTATGTAAATATCAGATAGGCTGAAAGGAGTTTTACGACATGACTATCCACTATAAATATTGAACACAGCATTTGAATATTGTTTGATAAGCAATGACATTTGTAGAACTTCTGATTGCCTGTGTAAATTGAAGTCAATGACTTAATCCCTTGAAGAACTCTTACATTGTTCTGTAAAGTGTCCCCCATTCCTTCCCCATGTGACACTTCCTGTGATCTGTTATTAAAAAAGCCCTATGTTAGGGACATCCATTCAGACACATTCACACACAGAGGCATAAGAGATAGATACACACTCGGAGACACACAGAGGAGGACACACAAGGGCAAATTCAGAAGAGAGCTTTCAGGCAGACACAGATCCAGATTTATTCAACAGAGAGATGGAAATTATAGAAGACATACAGAGAGTGAGGAAAAAATTAAAATCTGGACCTTGTTTTTAGTTAATTGACACCAAGAGGTAGCTCTTGGTTTCTTCTTCTTC
>NC_022024.1:22418887-22423693 GCF_000317375.1 Microtus ochrogaster | reverse complement strand
CTTCTTCTGTAATGTAACTCAGATGCCTCATAAATGATTTTGAATTTATTATTAATTCTTTTAGATCAAATATAAAATAACAGCAAATTTTAGAGGATGTAGTACTTATCAATTAGAAATAACAAAATAATGTAATAGTACATTTAATTAAAGCAAACATTATTGGCAATATTTTACCATGTATGAATACTTAGCAGTTCTATGTTACAACCTACCTGATTTGAACAGAGAGTGGTTTAAAAGGTGATCAGTAAATATAACATAAATGACTCATTAGGAAATGCTTATTCTTCATAGTAATAAAATCTTAATGTCAACTATTTGAGTTTATTATTGTAGTCTGAAAACAACTATGGACAAATAAACAAAATAATATAACTATTTCTAGCAAAATGGCATTTATTAAACCAGGAGGCAAACTATGGAGCCTACTTATCCAAGGTATAACATAACAATCACTGATATAATTGATGCATCTATAGTGTAGAGGTTTGGGTCTACATACTAGAAAACTCTGGTTGATCTCAGGTAGGTTTTATGTTTACAGTCTGTTAACAAAATGGGGATCTGACTCTCTAGTCTAGCTATACTCACAAGTATGTTGTTAGATTGGATGTTGCCTCAGGCAACACGAGAAACTTAGCAAAATGTCTTTTATTGTCCACCAGGCTACTCTGTGGCTAGTTCATGTGGAGACATTTTCCAGGGAAGGGACTAACAGCACATACTCTTGAGACCACATTCTACCAACAGAAAGTAGATACAATACCTTAGGATATTGCTAATCCTGTGTGTAAGGCTTACAATCATAAGGAGAAACTATGAGGATCTCATGGCAAAGACACATGGATTCAGAGATGTGAAAAATGCATTGGTTTTGCAAATAATATAGTAAACTCCAAATTTCATGCATTAAGCAAAACAAAGCAAGATGACAGTTCATTATTTGTGAAAGATCATTATCAGAATTGCTGTAGATATGTGTCAATAGAATAAATATGAGCCAATGATCTTTTTTTCTAGTTAAAGCAGTTAGCAATAACTCTTCTCACATAACATAATGAATTAACTAAAACTGACTCTTTGACAATGTATGTGTTCATATTCTCAAAAATCTTATTTGCCCCATTTGGTTGTTTTACACGTCAGAACCATCTATTTCTTTACTGTGCCTGGTGTCCTTGTTTTTCTAGTTTCGGCTAAAATTCTGATTGCTGTGAATTGCATGTTGATGCTTGACATCCATCTCTTTTTAAAGAAGTATTAGTGCATGGTAGCCTCTTGTTATGATAAAGGATAATGAAACCCCAACCTCTGGAAGTGTATAACTTTACATTTTATTTTATAGTGTTCTATATCAATACAGGGAATTTTAGGGTGGTGACCTAGAGGGAGCGACTCAGTCAAATATATTCTATTGTCTACTTATTTCTGGTTGCCTCACCAGGATTCCTGGAAAATGAAAGCAGATGCAACTGGCTAGAAATAGTTCTGAGGATAGTTATTGAACCATCAAAGTTGGTATAAACCTAAACAGGAAGAATAGAAGCCAACTGATTTTGATGATAAAATTTGCTTTCATTCTCCATACACTGCTTTATCTGCACAGGCAAAACCCTAGACCTCACAAAACACATCATTTCCCAAATAATGTATTCATAAAATGTGTATAAAACTGATAAAATGTTTTTATGCCAATACCAAGCTGATTTTAATACTGTAGCTCTGTATTAGAGTTTGAAGTCAGGGATGGTAATGCCTCCAGACTGGTAATGCCTACAGACAATCCTTTATTGTATAAGATTGTTTTGGCTATCCTGGGTTTTTTGTTTTTCCATATAAAGTTGATTATTGTCTTCTCCAGATCTGTGAAGAATTTTGATGGGATTTTTATGGGGATTGCATTGAATCTATAGACCGCTTTTGGTCGAATTGCCATTTTTACTATGTTGATCCTCCCAATCCAAGAGCAAGGGCGATCCTTCCATTTTCTGGTGTCCTCTTCAATTTCTTTCTTCAAAGACTTAAAGTTCTTGTCAAATAGATCTTTCACTTCCTTGGTCAGAGTTACCCCAAGATATTTTATGCTATTTGTGGCTATCGTGAAAGGTGATGCTTCTCTGATTTCCCTCTCTGCTTCCTTATCCTTAGTGTATAGGAAGGCAACTGATTTTTGGAGTTGATCTTGTATCCTGCCACATTACTAAAGGTGTTCCTGAGTGAGGTAACCAGACCCAAAAAGAGGAACATGGGATGTACTCACTCATATTTGGTTTCTAGCCATAAATAAAGACATTGAGCATATAATTAGTGATCCTAGAGAAGCTAAATAAGAAGGAGAACCCAAAGAATAACATATAGGCATCCTGCTGAATATTAACCTTCATCAGGCGATGAAAGGAGACAGAGACAGAAACCCACATTGGAGCATCTGACTGAAATCTGCAGGTCCAAATCAGGAGCAGAAGGAGAGAGAGCACGAGCAAGGAACTCAGGATCTTGAGGGGTACACCCACACACTGAGACAATGGGGATGTTCTATCGGGAACTCACCAAGGCCAGCTGGCCTGGGTTGAAAAACCCTGGAATAAAACCAGACTCGCTGAACATAGCAGACAATGAGGACTACTGAGAACTCAAAAACAATGGCAGTGGGTTTTTGATCCTACTGCACATACTGGCTTTGCAGGAGCCTAGGCAGTTTGGATGCTCACCTTACTAGACCTGGATGGAGGTGGGTGGTCCTTGGACTTCCCACAGGGCAGGGAACCCTGATTGCTCCTTGGGCTGACGAGGGAGGGGGACTTGATTGGGGGAGGGGGAGGGAAATGGGAGGCGGTGGCGGGGAAGAGACAGAAATCTTAAATAAATAAATAAATACCTGATAAAATGTATAGTAAATTCTAACAAATTTACATGCCATTGAAAAAGTCAGTAACAAAATTAAATAAAGTCAGGGAAAGAGTGCTAAGATTCACTTAATGAAGGAAATGTAAAGTTATAAATAAATTACACCAACAATTTTAGCCCATCAAGGCAATTTTCCTAATCATTTTTCTCTTTTGAATAATTAATTCAGAGACTGTGACATTTTCCTTGTGATTTTATTTGAGAAAAATTGATGTACTTCACTTGATTAATTCATATGAATATTGAAATGTGCTTCAGTATTAGTGTTTTAATATCTTCAAATAGAAAGATGAAAATGACAACAATTCACAAAAACCTGACATTAACACACTCTGCAGATAATTGTGGTGGTTCAAGTGATCCATTATGAAAAAAAAGACAAGACCTGAAATTCTAAAATTTCATTATTGATCACTATATGAATATAGGGTTGGACTCAAACTCTCTTAGATGTGGAATTCATTACTAGCAATAGGAAAAATTTAGTATGGAGAAACTAGGCAATAATTAAAATGGAATTACCCTTTATCAGGCCAACAATGCCCTTACTAACCACCACAGACTAACAAATAAATCTGCAGTCAGATATGTTTTATTTCTTTTGACTAGTGAAGTTCCATAAACTCCTAAAACATTGAAGGCTATTTCTATTGCTCTTGGTATCCTCAAATACATAACTGAACACTATTATGAAGACATCATAAGCCTGAGCCATAGAACATACTGAAACCAAGCTGCCATGTGTGCTCAAGTAATTGCTATGCAGGTTTTGGAAGGAGAAAAACCGTCTCTAAGGTGCATACTCAGATCTAAGCTCTGAAAGCTACAATAATTATTGGACAATCAAGATGTGACGTTGGTGAAGAGTGACTCAAATGGTAGAAAAGTAAGCAAATGTTTGCTGATTGAGTCAGAGGCTGACTCCAAAAGAAGTGACTTCTTTGTCCTGTAAACCTGGTCAAGAGTTGATGGCTGGAGAGATCGCAAGTCCCAAGAGGGAACTTACTACTAGCATTCTGCTAGTTGAACATATTGCCAATTCTCTTCTCAATGCTTATGTTTACAGCCATAGATGAATCTGGCTCTCATCCTTCATCATAGACACTTTTATTATATTTGGAAATGATTAATGCACAAACTAATAACTGGATCAAATATTAATATAAAGGCATTATAGAGTTATATGGAAAAATAGGTCCCATGAATCACCCTCTAGAAATGCTCATACATATGATGGAAAACAGCCTAGAAAGGGGTATCACTTTTTTTTTTACTGGGGTGGCAAACATAAAAGTTGCAAATGTAAAATGCTCAGTAAATAAGTCCCCACACATTTTCACACAAACTGCCTAATAATTGCGACTAAGCAGCTCATCAGTTAATGTCGTATTGATGTAATAAAAATGCCATGACTGACAGTTGGAAATGGAAGAATGTGTTTGGCTTATAATTCCAGGGACATATGAGTTTATCAGACAGGTAGGCATGGCAGCAAACAGCAGACATGATGAAGGGAGAAAGAACCTGAGAGATAACATCTACAAATACAAACAGGAAGCAGAAAGATTGAACTGAAATGGGACAAGATTATAAACAATCAAAAGGCCTTTCCCACTGACAAACTTCTTCAAACAAGTCTCCATCTCCAAAAGGTTCTACTATTTTCCCAAACAATGCCACCAGCTGGCTACTAAGTATTCAAATATATGAGCCTTTGATGGAGATAGTCAATAAAAATCACCATATTCCATTTTTTGCCCCCCATAGATCTATGACTAAATCATAATAGCAAAGCATTTAATTGTAGTCAATAAATTCCTATATTTCCTCATAGTCTCAAAACTATGAACGTTTAGTTCAAAATCTTCTTTGAGACTCAAGGTATTCTCTTTCTTT
>NC_022024.1:22402879-22418787 GCF_000317375.1 Microtus ochrogaster | reverse complement strand
GTAGACCAGGCTGGTCTCGAACTCACAGAGATCCGCCTGCCTCTGCCTCCCAAGTGCTGGGATTAAAGGCGTGCGCCACCACCGCCCGGCCTCAAGGTATTCTCTTAAATGTAAACTGCTAAGACATCACACACACGCACGCGCGTGTTCACACACACACATGAATGCATGCATGCATGCACACATACACACACATGTATACACTTTCACAGTAAAATGCCATAGAACATACATGAACATTCCAAAATTTCAAAAAGAAAATGGGCATAGTGAGGACACATTGGTCCTAAACCAGGTTGAAACCCAGTTAGGAAAAGGTCAAATTCTGTATTTCCATGTCAGTTGAAAACTGTTTAAATAGTTCTAATACTTCTTCCATTTTGCTGCTGTACTATACAAATCTGGTTTGTGCTGGTTTCTCTATCTGTATGCAATTCTCCTTGGCAGACATCTCAATACCCTGCCATTTCCAATACTTCTGGGGCTCCACTCATGCTCAGGTCTCACTCTTACAATGTGAGTGTCACACAATGGCCTCTTACAGCCTCTTGCATTCTGAAGCCCTTCTTCCAAGGAGCCTCCTGGCACTTGGCTTTAGCTGCTCTCTGAAACCATGCGGGAAGATTTCACCACACCTCCACATATTCGTCCTCCAGGTGATGTGTCTAATGCCAGTACCATGCAAATGGCACTGCCAAGTTCAGCAACCCCATCAGAGGACCTACCTTCCTGGATCACATTATCAGCAACCTTTGTTTCCACGTGTGTTCTAGGAGTAGAAAACTCCTCTAACTTTTTGCTTTCATGAGTTGGATTTCAGATGGGTGGTGTCTTTTCCTGCGGGGACCCTTCCTTTATTCTGGCGCAAAGTAGGTGGCCTCTCCCTCAAGGTTTTCCAATACAATTACAGCCTTTCCTCTAATACGTGCCTTAAATAGAACACCCAACTTCTAGTGTTCCTTTCCTCTGAAAACTTTACATTGTGATTTTCAAATGCTCCCCTCTCTCTTTTTCACTGCTAGGCAGAATAAACTCATGGGTTTGCCCGGTGCTGTTAGGCCTAGGCAGGTAAAGTACACCTGAGATGTCCTCACCTATAGTCATATGGTGTGAGGAACACTGATGGCGGCCGTGAGGAAGCACTTGGCAGGGAGATGGTAGAGATGGAGAGGTGGAATGACTTGTGCACCATATGAGGAGAGGCAGAACTAGAGATTCGAGGATGGTGAGAAAAAAATCCGATGAGATTTTTTTTTCTGCACGGCCACAGAGATCCTCCATAGTTTGTTCACATTTAAAAACATGAAAGTGGTTATCGACCAATCTTTGTCATTCACTGCTGAGAAAATTGATCTTATCTATCTTCTTCTGGTAATTAGCCTTAATACAGTAATAGGCAGAAAAATTTATTTATAGACTTTCAAGTCAAATTTGTAGAGTTGCTTGATGAACACTAAATTAAAACTATGCCATGCTCCAGAAATTAAATTCTGAGTATCCTTTTAAGATGTACATCCACAAAGCTTTACCTTTATATATGATTTATTTATTCAAATTTGTGTTGCGCCTAGAGGCAGCTTTTACTGATGGAGTACATTGTCTGACCAACTATGACTTTTAATAATTTGATAACTGAACATGTTAGCAATAGTTGTTTCTAGCTTATTGTGGACCTCATCTTTCTGGTTTACATTCCAACTTTAAACACAGCATTTAAAATATAAATCATAAAAAAGTAAAGCCAAGTGGTCAGATTTCTGAAATATTGTGATTATTTCAATAATAAGTAGTACAGTATATTAGGTATTAAATATCAAACTCTTTTCACATTAATTACATCAGAAATGAACATTTAACTTGTCTTTCCCAGATGTGCAAGATCATCCCTGCATATTGGAGACAGCAAGATCACAACAGGTTTCTGGTTCTTCAGATAGGCAATACTGTCCCCCCCTTGAAGTGCTTTCATTATGTCTCTCCAGAGTGTTCTCTCCCAGGTAATTTGATCTTGCTAAAGACTCACCCAATTATCAGCACCTCTATTAGCATTTCTGAGGTTTTATTGCCTGGAGTTAATTGCTTCTGTTACTCAGTGCCTATAAAACCTTGTGTTTAACCTTTATCATCACACATTTCCAAAGGTATTGCAATTTCTACCTCAATATTTGTATCTCTGTGAGACTTCGCATTTCTCAAATAGAAGGTCGAATGCTGCGAGGTTTGTAGGTTCAGCACAAAGCATATGACTTGACCCATCTCAATTACCTTACACATGAGTCTTTAGCCGCTAGACATGCAATTAGCGAAGACGGTTGTCCAATCTCAGATTCGGGGCTAGAATGTATGAATGTACTTGTGACCTAGAAAGTTTGCTAAGTTACTTACTGACAAGCCTTAGGAAAGTGTTTTGTTAGATAGTACATTTTTTTTCTGTCTTGTTATTTATGTATTTTAACTCTATGAACCAGTTGAGTTAAATCGCAAATAAACTTGGTACTCTTTTTTCGCTGGCTTTCTGAAATCCATCACACCAGGCTGCCTAAAAAGCCTGCTGATATATCAGGCCTGACATTTTCTACAAGTTAATGAAGATAATTCAATGTGTAAGAAAATGCATTTTGTGGTTCTAAGGTCACTGATTTAAAGTCCACAATAAAACTGCCAGGAAAACTGTAGCTAGCACAGCACATCGCCATCTGGGTAAGACCCACTGGAATATGTTGATCAGTGGAGGCTGTCAAATGCATGCTATTTTACAAATCCTACTCCGAGGACTTTCATCTTCTTTGTATCACAAGGAGAGCATCTTCCAAATTAATATTTATTTTGTGCTCGTCTGCCTTGTTCACTTTATTGTGAAACTTATTTATGTATGTAGTGCACACAGGACTTTAATATTTTTACTCTGAAAGTTACAATTTGTTTAGGTAGAGCTGAATTTTGTCAGGGGTGTCTTTGAAAGGCTACTGGGATTTAGAACACGTGGGGATTTACATTTACACATTTGCACACAGTAAGTGAAATCACCATGTAGCTCCAACCAAGTCATGAAATTTTTACCCACTGCTTCTTATCACAAATGAACAATCTAGTGTCAAAACATTTTGGGGGGCTCATTAAAAATGAAAAGCTTTTCTACAGAGGCACACCCTTCTAAATTGCTAATATGCAACAAGAAAGGGGTTTCTAGCAACATTTATCTCCAGCAGCTGCTAATAATAATTATAGAAAACATTATGTATTTTAGATGGAACTAGAGGACACAGGAGGATTTATACAGGAAATGGAGGAGTGGAAATACAAAATAGTAATCATATATACTACTTTTGCATAATTTTTAAATTTTAAAAATCCAATATATATAGTTTTTATGTTTTTATAATAGCATTGTTCATGGATTCTTTACTCAATATTATATTTCTGTTGTATTTTGTACTTCATGTAAATCTTTAGCGAGAACATAAAAATAAGAAAATATGGGACATCTGTTTTTTGATTTTTGATAAATTATGTAATTTACCGCCAAAATTATCTCAGGAGCTGTACCTCGAGGCCTGTAGGACAGAGAAAAGCCTGGCTTGTGTTTGAAGGAACCAAGTGAGGATGAGACAGCAAAATCTAGGTAGAAGACCCTCCAGCCAGAGGGAGGGCGTGGCTGTCTCTCATTGGCTGGAGGTACCATTACATCATAGGATGTTATTTAACCTACATAAGCTGACACTCAAGTAATAAACTGAGTTTGTGCTTTGCCTTGATTCCCTATAGCATCTAATTGTTTTGCTTCATGGGCCTGCAGATCTGATTGTCCTGCATTGTGGGGCTGCAGAAAGGGCAGATAGAGCACTCACCTATAAGTGAATAAGAAGGTTAAGGAGGCCTAGCAAATGGCGCCTGAACTTGGGGCGACTGGCTTCAGGGCAAAGAAGTCATCAAGGTGAGTGGAACTCAACAGCAGCCGGTAAGGAGAAGGTTAGACGGGGAAGGTCTAAAGAATCCGAAAATAAGCCGGCGGTCGTGATGCATGCCTTTAACCCCAGCACTCAGGAGGCAGAGGCAGGTGAATCCCTGTGAGTTCAAGGCCAGCCTGATCTACAAGAGCTTGTTCCAGGACAGCAAGGACTGTTACACAAGAATATATTGTCTCAGAAACCAAACCAAACCAAACCAAACCAAAACAACAACAACAAAAGAATCTGAATATAACCAACTGGCTAGGGGAACCAGGAAGAAGGAGGAGATAGGAGAGGAACAGGAAAAGGTCAAAAATCGGGAGAGGTCTGAAGAATCCAAAGATAACCAATTAACCAAAAGGACAAGAGAAAAGGAGACAGAAAGGGGGGAAGATCAAAAATGGGTGCAATTTACTGAAGAGTGTTTCAGGGGGAAGGAATATGGCAGGCAGGCAAAGACTAAAACAAAAATAGATACTGCCTGTGATGAGTAGTGGCCACCTCTTTCTGTCCCCAGCCGCCCTGGGAAGGGTAAAATGGGAGAGAGGAATGAGACAAATAAGGGGGCTCCGACCTTGCCAGGAGGAAATGAAGATACGCTTGGGTAGGGCTGAATGGAGAAAAAGAAAAGTTCAGGCCTATGATCACCCTGGGTTGTCTGCAAACCTCCTGGGACAAGATTTGTTAGGACAAAAGGATGCCGTTATTACCGTTGACCACTTAGCCTTTTATGATGGAAAAACTGAGCAAGGTATCATCAGGCACACCCCGGACACCTGGATTCACTCCCAAAAGTAGAGGCCACTGGCCCCAGGGTTCCCCCCATTAGGTGGGTACCTGGTTAGCCAGTATGGGTGGGGCAGTGGTCCTTACCTGAACTTAAACTTAATATGCTCAAGGAAATCACCAGAAGACAAATAAGACCCTTGATGAGCCTCTGGAACAGCCCCTTGTTTGTGATACATAAGCCCAATGGGACCTGGAGAATGTTACAGGACCTATGATCAATCAATGCCTGTATCGAGCTAGTAGGGGCTCCTTTAAGAGGCTTTCCTGGATCCCAACAATCCTTTCTCAGTTTCACCTCACTGTAATTGATCTAAAGGACTGCTTCTTAACCTAATGCGCCTGGGTGTTCTCGTGTCCTTAGGAGACATGCCCTCCTGCAGACAATCTTTTACTTATGCCCAGGAAGCAACCTGACTGTCTTCACTATGAGAAACTGCAGTGGGTGGGTGGGGGGCAGGTTGGGAAGGAAATTCTGATTTTATTGTTCTTCCTGGATATGTGTGACCAGACTGGTCTGGACATTGTAGGAGCAAGCCTTGATAAGCTCAATTGAAACAGACCACCCAAAGGAAGTTCTTTACTTTCAACCATTATCACCTGCCTAAGTAGGACCCAGCCATCCATGAGTTTAAAGGAGACCTGAGTCTCAGTAGTTTATCCTGAAACAATACCTGGTTGCAGGAAGATCCACAAACTGTGATTACCCAAGCACCACTCAAGAACAGATCATCCAAAGGAAATGCCTAATGTCCCATCCTGTAAACCTATAGATAGGATTGCTTTCCAGCACACTCACCAGCACACCCCTAGACAAATGTCAGTCAATCAGGGATCTTAAACCTCAAAAACTCCTCACCCTCACGTGTACTACTATAAAAACCCAACTCCAACTGAGCTTGGGGCTCACCATTTATTCCAATACGTTGGACATGCAGAGAGACTGAGTTTGCAAGCATGCATAAAATAAAGGCTCTTTTCCCCCTCCCTCTGGATTCTGTTTCTGGAAAAAACAAAGGCTCTTTGCTTTTAAATATGGGACTCGGTCTTCTTGTTGGCTTTTGGGAGATTTCACGGATTTGAGCATAATGGACATAATTAGAAAAAACAGAGATTGCATCACGTTATTTACAAAAGTCTTTGGATTCCTTAACAAGGGCAACCTTATAAAATAGGAGAGGCTTGGACTTGCTGTTTATGGAACAGGGAGGAATTTGCAGGGAACTTGGGGGGAAATGTTGCTTCTATGTGAACCATTCCAGGATAGTTAGAAGAAAACTAGATGAGTTAAGAAAAGATATTGATTCATTTAAGTCAAGGACCCCCTATCTGACCTGGTTTAATTGTCCTCCATGGCTTACCACATTCAACTCTTTCCTAATTGGGCTGATGGCTATTTGTTTATTGATCTCTCTTTTTCTCCCATGCATTCTTAAAAAGCTGAAACAAGCATTTCAAAAACAAATACAACAGGTGCAATTCATGGCCCTTCAAGTACATAATGATAGGCTCAATGTATCTCACCCCACCAATGAATTCTCAATTTAAGGGTATTCAGACCAAAACTCTGTATAGGCCTGGCCCTGACTCGTATTCTCTCCCCAGTGGGATATTCTGGCTTGGTGACTGGATGGAGGGTGTGATATAAAAGGGGAAGATGTTGGGCAAAATTTACCTCGAAGCCTGTAGGATAGAGAAAAGCCTGGCTTGAGATTGAGGGAACTGTGTGAGGATGAGAGAAGAGAGCAGAATCTAAGTAGAGGGCCCTCCAGCCAGAGGAAGGGCTTGGAGTCCCTCATTGGCTGGAGGTATCCCCACATCACAGGATGTCACTTAACCTATATAATCTGGTGCCCACAGTAATAAACTGAGCTCCTGCTTTGACTTGACTCCTTGATATGATGGTTTATGGCTAGTATTATTGCATCTTGTTATGACACACTTAGTTGATATTAATAGGAGTGATGCTATTTTCTAAAGGGCAATGGAGGAGCAGAGGATCTGGGAAAGAGGGGAGGTATGAGGATTGGGAGGAAGAGAAGGGAGTCTGTGGTCAGGATATTTCGTATGAGGGAATAATAAAGAAAAAGGGGAAAATACAACAACCCTTTATCTCATAACCTATTGCAATTATTGTAATATCAATACATGGCTCAGAGGTTAAGAGCGTTGCCTGCTCTTCCAAAGGTCCTGAGTTCAATTCCCAGCAACCATATGGTGGCTCACAACCATCTGTAATGGGGTCTGGTGTCCTCTTCTGGTCTGCAGGCATACACACAGACAGAATATTATATACATAATAAATAAATAAATATTAAAAAAATACTAATAATAATGTAAGTATAGTTTGTGTTTTTAGAAACAATAGTTGAGATTTTAGCCTTGAGAAATATATTCTCCATGTTCAAATCCTGTCTCCTGTCATCCAGTATATGATTACTCTACAATGCAGGCAGCCTTTTCTTTTGTGGTCTTAATTTTATCATTTACAGAACAAGTAAAATAACAATAGCATCCACCTAGAAGGGTAGTTGGATAAATAAAATGAGTTAATATATTTTATAAAAGGAAAGAGTAAAAGTTCAGTTTCTATACTCTTTTAAAACTACTGTTAGATTTTCAAAGAAAATCTGGAAAACCCAGAAATTATCATTGCCCTTCTTCTCCATACCATATTATTCTCATGGAGACTCCTGTATCAAAGAAGTATCCCCTTCATATGATACTATGTTTCACTCTTGGGCCAACAATGGCACAAGGCTTACACTCTTCTTTGTATTCTAGCTTCTCAGTCTAGTGCCAAGTTTTCCACTTCAGCATAATTTGCTTGTGATGCCTAAATTATTCATTCTGCCTCTTCCCTGTACTTCTAGGAGTCAGTAATAAAATATTTTATTCCATAATATTACCTTTTTCAGAACGGTAAGCTATTGAAGTCATGTAAGGAATGACCTTTTGAGATTGATATGTTTTGCTGGGTATATTTAAAAAATTCATTCCTTTCTCAACAAGTTTTAGTCAGGCAATATTTTATATTGTTATTAGTAGTTTTATTGACTGTCCCCTGACATTTTTTAGTCCATTCATTTATTAAAATACAGACTCAATCAATTAGGAAACTGAATTACAACTACAAATCAAGTAAACTTCTTTACGTGGTCTTAAATCACCTATTCATAAATTAATATCAGCAAATTTTGCTTAAAAGTATAATATACAATTTTCCTTTATTGCATAAATTTGGTAATTGTTCTGATTAAGTTTGTCTTAAAAACTCAGTACTATTTTATGTGATTACAATTCTTCATTACAAATGCTGATACCCAATATTAAAAAACCTCACAACTTAATTAGTTACTATCCTTTATGTTTAACAATTTGTAGTAGCTGTTTATATGAAACTTTAGAGAGTTTACCCTACTTCGAATAACTGTTAGCTCCAAACAATCAAAGAAACTTGAAAAAAAAAACTGTTCACCTATCGTTCAGTTTAGACACAATGATAAAGTAAAAAGCTATAAACATTGTAATTGACCAACTAGAACATATTTTAACCTCTCTGATAATTTTTTGTCCCCAATCTGAAAAATAGAGGTTAATAAAAGTGTGATCATGCTAAAATGAAAATGAGTTCTATTAAAAATAAAGACGCTAACAGATGTCCAATATATCTCAGGAAGGACGTCTTGGTTATTACAGAATACAGTGTTCATTAGTCACCACTTGAGGGGGGATTTTGAAATCTTTATATATGCGTGGGTGCATGTCTATGTGTTGGTTTTTCCTAGTATGGCCATACACATGCCACAGTGATGTGTCAGAGGACAACATATGTGTTACTCTTAGCTTTCAACCTTGCTGCAGACACGCTCTATTTGTTGATCCCTACTGTATTTAGCGGGAGAGATAGCCTGACATCTCTTGAAGATCGTCCTCTTGTCATCTGCCATCTTCCCCCCTGGGTGTTAGATTACAGACTTGTTCAATTCCCTCTGTCAGGTGATCAAAACTCACGACTTCACCCTGTGCTGCAAGCCCCTTTGCCTCTGAGCCATCACTGCAGTCTTTTTTCTTCTAGTTTCTGGATCTAGCTAAACAAACCTCTGGTTTTTGTTTGTTTGTTTGTTTGTTTTAATATCTGGTATATGTCATTTGTTACAGCAACCAGATTCCTTAATACAAGAGATTACTACCATTCTTTATTAGTGAAGCATTTTACTCAACTTATATGAAGCTGTTTGCCTTTGAATTACACACATACACATTTTCATTTGTTTGTTCTCACAGATAAGAGGACAGAAATTCTGGTACACAATACAGTTGAACTGTTTCCAAACTATGCTGTCTGCCTGAATAAAAAAATCCTCTTTGGAAACGTTGGTAATTCACTGTTATAGAAATTCTACACTTTATGAAAATAAAAATTTTTGAAAAATATTGACAGAAGAGATATTTCATAAATTCAGAGTAACTTTTACATCCTGTTGAACAAAATAAAGCCCCGTTTCCATATATCACTTAACACCATTAGCGTTTATTGCTCCATTATATTAGCATGAGAAATTGCACCTCTTATTTGAATGTGTAATAGATGAGACCTCTGTAACGCTGCCTCATAGGGCATGCGCAATCACAGTTGTGCTCAAGGTGTGCTTTTGTTTCAACAGCATCATTTTATATTCAAGAGTTTTCCCCTTGGCCTTACACAGAGTTTTAAGCAAAGATCAGGGAGCCAGTGTTTCAATCTCTTTGGTAAAATTGAAGTGTGAAGCTAAAGCTTTAGATGAAGTCTTCTTTATCCTGTTTGTTTGGTTTGGTTTTGTCAGTGTAATACTGCAAATCTACCTTGTTTTAAGTGAATTGCATGAAATTTATGATAATAAAAATAAAAGGAAGCTTCTTTTTCTCTGTTCTTTAGATAGAGTCACAGAAACCATCATATTTTAGACTTTAGAGTAGATTTATATTTTGCTTGACTTTGTCTTTCTGAAATAGGTTTATGATTTTTTTGTTTGTTTGTTTTTCTTCTTTTCAGATTGCTAGTGGCTTCTGACTCTTAATTCCACTAAGAAGTAACAACCTGTTTCTTGTCACACAATCATGTGATTATATTTATGTGGTTTGTTTCATGATGTCACTGACTGAGTTTTTAATATAGAATATATTTCTTTTTCCCATTCTAGTCTTGTCGAATTACTTAAGAGCTCCATGATATTGAAGTATATGAACAGTTCACAATGTATTTGAATTTCCCTGCACTAGATAGTAACGTTTTATTCCCATGAATTATTTTTTATTTACTTACTAGTGGATGCAGAACATGGTTTGAATTTTTTAATTGTTGTGCATATAGCTGAGAAAGTGTAAATAGCCCAGACCTATCTAGCATATATGGACACACATAGAGAAATAGACTGGCATACACCATGAAATCCGTTTGCTCATTTAGCATTTTATAGGATATAACCCAACACAATATCTCTCCGTGAGCTCCATTTGTAGATTTTTGTCCCTGCACCAGAAAACACCCTTTCGCGACACTGCCCCATGACAATTGAATCACAGCCAAATTTGCAATGCTTTAGGCTGCACGGTTCACTTCAATAAACGCTCACAAAGGTCCTCTCCCAACAGGCTCATGCACAAATGCAGCTGTCATCTATGCACAAAACAGGATAAGGCAGCTCGTGGCTTAATTGCATCAAGGGCAGAATGCAAAGGCACTATCTAATTTATTCTAAAGATACATCATTTTAATGGGGTTTCAATGAACTCTACACAAAAGGCCCAGCGTTAAAAGCAAAACTGTGCTGTTTTTTCCTTCTCTCTGAAAAAGTCTCGATATTGATCAGGCCCATGATTAAATGCTCTGTGAAGACTACCTCCTGAAAGCAAAAATCGTATTAATATATCTTAATTGCAAGGTGATCATTCACTAAGTAGACACTTTGGCTAAGGACTATCTACAAAATCTATAAGCATAAAAAGATAGTCGCTGTGACCACTAAGTATGTATGCCTGTATGTGTATATGTAGGCATTTATATATATTTTTGTGGTATCATCATCTAATATTTATGAATGACCCCAGAGAATAGGAAAATTTCATTAAGATAAAATGTCAAATAAGTTTAATGGTCCACTGAATAATTATGCAGGGCTCACAAGGTCTCACATGGACTGTAGTGACAATCACTAAGCTTTCATGGATATTTATATTATATTGTAACATCTGCATATATGTTACAATTGTTTGGTTTCAGGTATTTGTTGATCTTCTAGCATTGGGAATGGGGTATCTTTGACACGTTTGCCTTTTCTGGGGACACTTTTCCTCTTACTTGGCTGCCTCATCCAGCCCTAATATGAGTGCGGGTTTGTATTTGATCTTACTGCGTCTTGACATTCTATATCCAGTCGATATCCCTGAGAGTCCTGCTATTTTCTGAAGGGAAATGGAAGAGGAGTGGATCTGGGGGAGAAGGAGGTGTGGGGAGGAATTGGGAGGAGTGGAGAAAGGGGAGGATGTAGTTGGGTTTGGATTGTATAAGATAAATAAAAAAGGGAACAGGGGAAAGCATTAAAAAATAGTTCAAAAATTAACAAGACATTTATCACTCATACATATGTTTTCAAATTTCTTTCTTACTTCTTGTGTAGAGAAATCATTTCATGGGAAAATGGCTATGGTGAACAGGGACTATTTAGTGTGAGAAAGATTTCCCCTAAATTTGCTTTATTCCTCTTTTTCAGATCTTGTCTTCCCTCAGTCAAGTATGCGGTTAGAAAACACACATAAAAGGATATGGAAATAAACTCGGCAAACTCACAGGAAACTGCTGCAATTTAAAACCAGAGGCAACAATATGAAACTTTGAAATGCTTTACAATGAAGACTATGCTTCTCTTTGTGCCTTTGAACTGGGATATAGAAAAGCACATATAAAGAGTTGGATCTTTCTGAGGAGTAAATGAAAGTGATTTTCTCTACAGATGATAATTAAATGAAACTTCAGGGGGAAATGCCATCATGTGCAGTTTTCTCAACTAAATTTTCATGAACTCTGTGAGTCTAGAAAGTTAAGAATATCATTTCAATGATCATTATACACTTGTTCAACTACGCATCCCTCAGAAGTTAGCTTCGCACGGTGTATAGAGCTGGCAGGTAGGAAATTTTACAAACGAAATATAAGCAACCCTGCTGTTTTACCCCAAAATGTTCTCCTGAATTTAAAGGAGTTTTGAGGTAAAGATAAAGAACAGTTTGTGCTAATGTTGCTCTTTTAATTTTAAAAAGATATATCACCCCCTTTATCATGTTGCCCTGTGTTTACTTTTGTGTTAATAAGGTTGAAATTATGGTCCTTTCTTCTTTGGTCTTCCTAAATTATTCAGTCTTACATTAATGATATCCAAATGAAAACATAAATTAGAAAGATAAACTTCATAAACTTAACTGCCTTGGGTTTTACGCCCTAGAAAGCCAAACACAAACTTTAATTGTGGTTTCTTTTATTATTTGCTTTGTTTTGGTAGTTTGTGGTGACATTTTTAATTTAAGTCTATGTAATTCATATTTCCAACTTACCTACCCACTATTGCTAATTGTTTTATAGATAACATGATCTGTATTATTTGAAAATTTCATTGATACATATAGCATGCTTTTATCAACCTACTACCATTCTCTCTTCTTTAATTTCTCTCCTTTTTTTTTTTTTTTTTTTTTAGCGCATTTACCTCCAGACTTCACAGGTTCCTTTTCTTAACCCACTGAGTCCACATACTTCTTCCATCATGCACATGATAGCAGGACCCTCTCTCTACTGGCTCATGGGCAAACTCTCAGAGATCAATCACATTCCCAAAGGAAACTGACTCTCAATTCTACAGCATCCACTCACTCCCCAGAGCAGAAAGCTGGGATTTTGCTTAGCTCAGTCTTGCTTAACCACAGTCAAGTTTATGTGAGCAATGACCTGTTGTGTGCAGACTTTGCTTACCTGCTTTCATCCACCACCACCTGGCTCTACTGTCTTTGCACCACCGCACCAGGAAGATCACTGAGCATGAGGGGAAGGGTTGAAGGTAACTGCCCGGTTATAGGGTTGAGTTTTTCACAGTCTCTTAAGGAAATCTCTGTTGATATTTTTGATTTATCACTCAAGTATGAAAGCCTAAATCAGAATTAAGTATATTAAGGGGTTCTTTATTTAAGGGGGACTCACGGGACTCACAAAACACAGTCATCTGCACTAACAGGGAACAGGAACCAAATCCAGCATTCAAACAAGGGGATGGGGGCACATGAGCACACAACTTTACAGTACCCAAGGCCATACCCATCCCGGTCCACCCTCTCAAAGGTCATTGGCTGAATGAGGTTCACCGGCAGTTAATTGCCCAATTTAGGACAGAACTTTTCATAGTCTCTTAAGGAAATCTCTCTTGATATTTTTGATTTATCACTCAAGTAGCCTTTTTAGAATTTGGCTGACGGTATCTGATGTTCATCAATAAAATCCAGAGCACTGAGCAAATGTGTTATGCAATGAGAAACGCATAGTTACTTAGTGGTGTGGAGATACTGACCATACACGTTAGACAAACTGTGCTGTTGGTTTTCCATAGTTTAAAGAATTTTAACGAAGTTGCTTTTTATATTCTGTCTCACACACTCACATTCTGTAGAAATTACTGGCCAGAATGGCGTTAGCATAAACAATATATCTTATTTAAAATCCTTGTCTGACCAGAATCCCCCATCTCTTGGGTGATTCTGCTTTCTGTTCCTTCCTAGGTTCAGAGTGCTTCACTGCTCCCTCATTTCTTGGTAGGAGCCCTTCCAATTGTCTGCGTTCTTGCTGTTTTGTCTGTATTGTGATAGTGTTCTCATCGAAGGTCATTAAAGGCTTTGTAAGAAATGGACTGAAGGAATTTGATTAGATTTTGGGCAAAGAACCTTTGCAAAGTCTTATAATTATCTTATTTTCATAGGGAATTTTGTTTATGTGTTTGCTTTTATTTTTTCACGCAATACAATTTTCATCATTTACCATTAATAAAGTTACTTTCTCCATACATCCAGTTAGACAACTAGCTCTGAAAAGGATTCCGTTGATATCATCATATGAGCTTAAATTTGTGAGAAATAAAGCATGATATGCCCCATCTTTATTGTGTTTTAAAACCTTGTTTTGTAAACATTCTATAGTACAGTGACTTCTCATCATTAGGCACACATTATCTGAAGGAACAATTCAAACCTTGAAACACTCTAGTCTCTCTGTTGCTTACATCGGCATCTAACCTTCTGTGAAAATGAAAAGACAGTAAACCGCATTCATCATGGAAAATCTTTTCACTTGTCAGGTCGTGGTGCCACATGCCTCTAATTCCAGCACTCGGGAGGCAAAGGCAGGCAGACCTCTGTGAGTTTGAGACCAACTTGGTCTACAGGAGCTAGTTCTAAGACAGCTCCAAAAGCTGCAGAGAAATCCTGTCTCAGAAAAAAATTATAATAAAGAAAATGTGCTTCCTAATTCAGTTGGGATTGATACCATTTCAATTAAATAGAAAACAGAATGTGCATAGGCAGGGACTTCTTAAATAGTTGGAAATTCATATCACACAAAGAAAACATGTACGAGGATTCATATTTGTAATTAGATATTTTAAAAACATTTCTAAGTTACATAAAATATATAAGTAATTATTCTAAATATTTAGCTACTGAGAATAAAATATATGCAATGTGGCATTCCATAAAAGCCAGGCTTCTTACCCATTTAATTTGCTGTTCAACCATTACCACAATAAATAATACTTTGAGTATTGCTTCTGTATTATTTGTCAATAAATGAATGAGTCGATAAGTACCTAATTAGTTAAATTCCAGTAATTGTCTTTCCTTTTCATCAGAATTCTATGTAAGTTGTTTAATTTATATTTCTCAAATATTTAAACATAAGCCAAGTATGGGCATTAGTGTTAGAATAAGATCATGTTTTCGGAATTCTGAATTTTGATACTGATTACATGAGAATGGCTTTGTGCCAGTATTTATTATTTAACTCATTAATTAATTTGTAATTTATTTGCATAGGTGAAATGGAAACCAATTATAATGATTTAAATATCTTCAATTACCTCGTTAACTATTATGGATATCTCATTCTGCAGGAGCAAAATTAGAGTTATATTATCTTTCAGCCAAAATGAAAGGCTTACATAGTAAGCAGAACATTTTCATCTTCTTTTCTTACGACTCTCAAAACTTTTAGCACACATATCTCGCTTGAAACTGTCTTGCTTTCAACTTGTAATTGTACTAATAAACTGAAGATGATTTAGTTCAGACTGTTAAAAGTACTGATGTGTTCATTAGAAATATAATATTAGATGAATTAGTTCAGATTGTTAAAAGTACTGATGTGTTCATTAGAAATATAATATTAATCAAATTTCTACCACTATAATGAAATACTTGAGAACATTTCTTCATAGAGACCTATGGTTAATTTGGCTCACGGTTTCTGAAACCTCCAGCTACAATTGCGACTACCAATTGTTACTGTATCTCTGGTAGCATTGCTAGATGTCAGTAGGGGAGAGTCTTAAAGCCAGGTATCAGGAAATGCAGAGGGGAATGAAAGGACAATAGCCCAGAAACTATTCCTAGACCTGGGTTCCACTTTGGAATATGCTTGTTATATTCAATTATTCTCTGTTGCAGAAAAATAATTTTCCCAGCAGGTACACATTGCAAATGACTTCCTGGTTAGGGAAGTGACAATGTGTGTACTTAACCTTCTCAGTGCTGGGAATTTGTCTAATTTGAACCTAGGTATGTTTTGTGAATGTTAGCGTTGTCTCTGTGACTTTAAATGTGTATCTGTCCTGTTGTGTCCAGAAGATGCTGTTTTCTTTGCAATCATCTCTCATCTCTGGCTCCTATATTCATCTTGTTACCTTTCTCATCCCAGAGTCCTGGTCCTGAGGATAGTTTGACCAAAGACTGTCTGTCTGTCTGTCAGTAATCTATCTATCTATCTATCTATCTATCTATCTATCTATCTATCTATCTATCTATCTATCTATCTGTCATCTATTTATCTGTCATCTATCTATCATATCATCTATCTATCTATCTATCTATCTATCTATCTAT
>NC_022024.1:22400990-22402779 GCF_000317375.1 Microtus ochrogaster | reverse complement strand
TCATCTATTTATCTGTCATCTATCTATCTATCTATCTATCTATCTATCTATCTATCTATCTATCTATCATCTATCTAGCTCTGACTCTTTCTCTATACTGTCCAGTTGTCAATCTCTGTTAATTACCATGTACTGCATGAAGAAATCTTGTAACTTCTAGAACTATTTTAACAACCAAGATTGTATTATGAGATGAAACAAATTTTTATTACTGTTTTAGCACAGTAGATATTATTTTCTTCTCACCAAATCAAATAGTAAATGGATTTTTCTTATATTACATTAAAGTGAGTGTTTACCTATTTTTAACAGGTTTAAATTGATATACTAGAGGAAGATGGATAACAATAATGTTCTACTATAGCACCAACAGAAAATACTGCTAAATAGCATTTGACACATATATAACTCTTCAAGATTTTATTTGGAGTTGAATGATGAGTTATACTCCAAATGACTTTTTTCTTTTTTCTTAAAACTAACCACCTGGAACTGTCCATTATTGCTTAATTTTAACACAGCCATTGAATAACAACACGACAGAGGTCAGATTTTGCAGAGTTGTGTGTTTGGAGACGTTTTATTAAATATTTATACATTTTTGCCAAGCATTTTTTTTATTTCTCACCTAAGTTTGAATTATATCATTTACTAACTAACTCCAATTAAAAATAGTATTGAGAAAAAAAAAACACTTGAAAGAAATAAATATAAAACCAGAAAAGCATATCCAATATGGAAATCTAATCCATATATGAAAAGTAGTAGTTAACTAGGAAACAAAGCAAATATCCTGGCTAGTTATTGTTGTAACTGCTTGAATATTGCTGATGCCCTACATGTGTGCCTTCTGTTGCTTTCCCTATCAATCTGTAGTTTGTAGCTCAAGAGGAAACACTGCTGTTTAATCACTGAGACAGCTGTATTTGGGTTTCATCCTTTGTGGTACAGAATTAGCAGTTTGGAAAAATGTGAAATTAGGCATAAAATAGGAGACTATATAATCAATAATGTATGCTGACAATAGAACTATACAGGACAAGACTGATTTGCGAATAAAAAATCTACACACACACATCTTAAGATAATGACAGCATGACTAAATCTAATCTAATATCTAAAGGATATTTGAATTTAATAAGCTGCCTCTGGAATCTCTTCATTTAAATGCCTGTCACTTCAAGTTATTAATACTGAAAATCATAAATATATTTTAAATATCAATTTTTTAGAAAGACTTCTGTTTCTAGGCTCCCATTTGTTTTGAAAGTATTTATCACACGTTCTATTGCTTACTTTTTTGATATCTTACAAAATTTATTTAGAAATATTCTATGTGATTTTTTTCCTCTTAATTTGTTCCATTTCATGTATTTCAATTTAAGAATGGCAGTTTTTAATCAATGCAAAAATGTATCCACATTTTTAAAGGAATAAAAAATAGATAAAAGGGGGCTGGAGAGATGGCTCAGTGGTTAAGAAGCATTGCCTGCCTGCTCTTCCTAAGGTCCTGAGTTCAATTCCCGGAAACCACATGGTGCCTCACAACCATCTGTAAAGAGGTCTGGTGCCCTCTTCCGGCCTGCAGGCATACACACAGACAGAATGTTGTATACATAATAATAATGGATGGAAATAGAAAACACTATCCTGAGTGAGGTAAGCCTGACCCAAAAAGAGGAACATGGGATATACTCACTCATATTTGGTTTCTAGCCATAAATAAAGGACAGTGAGCTTATAATTCGCGATCCTAGAGAAGCTAAATTAGAAGGTGAATCCAAAGACA
>NC_022024.1:22395810-22400865 GCF_000317375.1 Microtus ochrogaster | reverse complement strand
ATAGATAAAAATACTGAAATTAAGTTGAAGAATGACAAACACAGCCAGTTATTTGAAGTTTTATCCTTCTAATTTCAGAGAGCACCTGTAGAAGGTGCTGATATTTATCGCGCAGTTCAAACAGCAGATATTTAATTTGTTTGTGCAACGCAGTAGTTTTCAGATACCTCATCCTGCTACACTGCGGTATATCACACATATGAATGCGGGCAGTAGGAGACTGGCATCTGTGTCTCAGTTTGAGACTCTCCGCACAGTTTTATATATAAAAATAGTCAATAATTGCTTTTCAGGGATGTCAGTCTGATCTTTAATGACTATAGAAAAAAAAAAGACCACATGAATATCAACTTGATGTAGGAAGGATTATGTTCTATATAGTCTCTACATATATTAGTTATATAATATATAGTCTGTATATATTAACTATGTATTCATAGTTTCAGAAATTTCATCCATTGTCACTTGGATGTGCTGCTCCTTGCTCCAGCTAGTGAGGCAGAACTTCATGATGAGGCCAATTTTGGCAGATCGAAGTAGCTCACTTCATGATAGACAAAAGCAGGAAAAAAAGGTAGGGGGTGTAGGGAAATGTTTCCACCTCAAGAACCTGAGATCCAGTCACCTAACGTATTCAGCTAGTCTCCAAACTCAAGTTTCTAGCACCTGCAAAAATCACACCCTTAACCAAGGATCAAGTCTTCAACCCAGTCTTTTTGGGGACATTTCAATTGAAACTACAGCATATGGCCAGAGAGAACTAATCCTGTATTTCTGTCCAGTGAAATAATTTGAGTGAAAGGAAATAAAAAGGTTCAAATGTTTGCTTGTAAATAAATCAGATTATCAAAGTAAATTTATCATGTTACAATCTGAAAATATATTTGTAAGTCTGTCCCCTAAGAGAACTCAGAAAATATTAATTTCTATAAACCTTAAGAAGTACAACTGAAGCTGCAGCAAGGTGGCTCAGTGGATAAAAGAGTTTGTTATCTAATATGATAATGACCAGGATTTGTTCCCTGGGACCTACACTATAGAAGGGGAAGACAAGCTCTTATAAAATTACCTTTTGGCCTTCATAACTGACACACACATACCCACATATATTTACACATATCATCTTCCACACAAAATAAATAAACACAATTTGGAAGTGAAAATATGAACATGAGCAATCATTAACTCCATCTACACCTTAATTATACACGAACTATATTCTCTGAAGACAATAATGAACTTAATGACTTTAGTGCACAGAGTAGTATCATAAGGATACAGAAGTTTTCATGCTGACCCTGGCAATAAATAAATAACTATAAAAACAAATTTCTCAAAAGTTTCTCTAGAATTATTCCTAAAAGCATAATATCTGTTGATAATAGTTCATATAACAAAGGCAAAAAGTACTAACATCACCCCTCTCATAGAGGATTAGCCCCTCTCATAGAGGATCAAGTACCTTTCTAGTTTGATATAGTACAAGAATGAGGGTATATAAAAGAAATACTGTGAAGTTTCTAATATATAAGTGTATAAGTCTTTCCTCTAAGATAAGGCCACCAATTTTAAGGAAGCTCATTGAGACACAGAATGCTCTTTAAAAAAAGGCAAAATATTACATGTTCACAATAAGCTCCTTCAACTCAGGAATAAGCAACTCAGTAGTATCAGCAATCCCCTGAAACTTAGCAGATTCACTAGTGGTTTCTCTCTCAAGCATATATAAGCCTTACAAACTGCCAAGAGACACCTGCAGGCAATTTGAGCTGCTAGAAGGCTGAAACCTGCCAAGCACCCTGGAAGGAGCAGAAATCAACAAAGCTGTCTAGAGAAGGCTCACGTCAACTACCTTAGCTTCCTGGCAGAGGCGGTTTCCAGCCCCGTTGAGCATATGCTCCAGTTGTCCACGTTTCATGGGCTGTTTGTCTTTGGGAAAGCAGTTGTCTTTGTGTTATGTCTGCTTTTCTAAGTAAATCTTTGGACATAGTCCTTTAAGTATTCCTAATAAAAAATAATTCTAATGAAAGTTTATCAAGTTAGACTTCTGTGATATCTATACCTTGATATGTTGTCAGTCCCCGACCTGAGGTGCGTAGAGATTTCCTCGTGTCTATTGATGATTAGTGTCATTCAGCATAGCAAAACACATAAGGAATTGGTGAGAGGCACAGGATAGGTGTTAGTTATTTCAGGTGCCTTCCCACACCCAAAAAGGACACAAGCTGAACAAATAAATAGTGACTGAAGTAAAAAGTATGGAATATGGCATATGTTTTAAATATTCACAAATCGTAGAGAGCAGCAGATGCTCATGTTTATCAAAATATCAGGTCCAAAACAATGTTAAAACACGTTTCCAAAAACCGAAGTGTTAGTGAGATAGCATTGCAACATTATTTACTCAGCAATAGGGAGGTGAGGCAGAAGGATTTCAAGTTCAATGCTAAGTTGAGCTACATACAAAGACCTACCTTAGCTCATAAAAAATTATAAATTCTCAGCCCAAGCCAGGGACATCTGTAGGAAAAGGCCAGAGCTAGAAAGCTCTGCAACAGCAGGCATGCCTGAGCCAGGGACCTCTCAGAGCAGGTTTGAGGTAGCAACCTCCACAGGAGGAGCCCAAGGCAGTAAACCTCAGTGGGAGCAACCAAAAGCAAGCAACCTTGCACAATACTCAAGTCCAAATAGATCAAAGACAACATAAAGCCAACCACACTGAACTCATAGAAGAGAAAGTGGGATGTATACATGAATGCATTGGCACAGGAGACCACTTCCTAAGTATAATCCTAGTACCACAGACCAGAGAGAAAGAATTAATAAATAGGACCCCTTGAAACTGAAAAACTTCTGTAAAGCAAAGGACGTGGTCAACAAGATAAAATTGCAGCCTATAATATTTTTATACATATTACTATGTAAAATATTTCAATACAAATAGTTTACACCTGAAATATGTGATGCTTTGACAGATTTAACAGATGAATTGAGTTGGATGAAGAAGTTCCAAAAATTATGTCTAAGTTACTCAATGATAAACTTTTTTTTTAATTAGTTATGGACCACTAGTGAAGTCCACCAAAAAGACATTGACACTTGCTTGTCACTATATACTAATTTCAGTACCACAGTAATTTGTGATAACTAATCTTCCTCTCGGGTGTACATGGGATATACACTAAGGTATATTCTGATCCATAAAAGAAACATAAGAAATGATAAATATCAGGAGAAACATTTTCTTAGAACACAATATGATTAAGCTGGATATCAGAGGTAGAGATACATCTACAACTAATTTATAATCAATTAGCACATGAATGGATCAAACATTTACAGAAAATAAAATGTTATAAAGTGATTAAAAATGAAAATTCTGTAAAAGTTTTATAGAATATACCAGGCACCACAGTAGAATCAATACTATTATATCAAAATAAAATGTGTGTTCATGAACCAAATTCTTATTTGTAACTTTATATAATCACTGGAAGATTTAAAAATTATAACAACCTTTGTTTACAAGGACGTAGAAGACCAAAAGAAAAAAATCAAATGTATAATATATATTCACTAACAGTAAGGTAGCATTGAAGTAAAAAAGTAAAAATGCCACAGAAAAAATCAATGAGACCTTATTGAATGATATCAGAATGAATTTGAATTTAGTGATTATTTGGTATGTGAAGTTAGGAGTAACCTATGAAATGCGTGCAAAGATAAAAGAGGAAAGGTCTTGGAAATTAGTCCTGAGGCATCCTAACACTTAGAAGTCAGAAAGAAAAGAGGAATTAACATAGAGAAGTAGAGAGAAAACACTGAGAAAAATATTAAATAGAGAGAAATTGCTGTGCTGTGATTAAAATAAAAAACATTGCTGTAATGAATGAGCAACTACGTCCATGTTCATATTCTCTATGATTTACATTTCTGTTTCATCCTTCTAACAAAGATCAATGCATCTGTGCACAGTGTACAGCTGTTCTCGTCCACTGACTTTTGTTCGCTTTTGTGAATGTGTCTCATTGCGAGTGGACAATAATTTTCTTCTCTGCTTTGGTTATCATTTAATTAGATGATTATAATAATGCTTCAGTTGGACCTCCTGCTGGGGAATAGCTAAAAATGGCTTGTTTTAGAAACACACATTTGAAAAATGGCTGTTTATACGCATGGCTGGAGTCCACAAATGCATTTGAGTGTGACAACCGGAGGGAGAGAGACATGGTGTAAAGGTATCATTTAAAATAATGCCACTCAAGCAAAGACAGCCAGCTTAGAGCAAATGGACAAATTAGTGAGGGGAAGCATTGAAATGGGTGGTCATTCATCTTTACATTGTTATTCTGTTCAGGCAAAACAACTGAGGTTTTAATATAATTCTGGGTAGGATAGTAGTTTATAAACAAGGAAATCAATTTTCATCCCTCTTCTCAAATAGCTGTAAATGTGTTATTTGGCATACACAAAGAGTTGAAAATGTAACATGATCTGCTTGTATAATTGATGTTATTATTACTATGTTTTTGTTAATATGAATTTATGAGTCTCTGAACCATGCTTGGTATTGAATCAATACAGGAGCACATTTAATACAACATATCCATAGACATTTGATCAACTCTCTGCTACCTGAATCACTGAAGATGAGATACAGTTGTGAGACTGTGAAATTGATTTATTATTCTCTTTTTGATTTTATATATTTGAATTAAAATATCATTTTGTCTTTTCTCTTCTTCTTTTCCCCCCTGTTAAAAGACTTTCCCCTGGAAAAGGTTTATTCTTCCTCCCTCAGCAGCGATTAATCCTACTACAGTTCTTTGTCTAGGAGAGGGACTCTGAAAAGTTCTCATTTCCACGTTGGCATATCTATTGATATTGTCAATGTTCAACCCTTGTTTTGGCAGGAATTTCTAAGATATAGTCTCATAGATTCCTGGTCCTCTGGCCTCCTGTGACTCTTATAAACTTTCCAACCCTTTTTATGTTATCTTTTTCAGCCTTAGTTGTTGAAGTTGTGTTGCAGAAATATCTGTTAAGATTCCCAAA
>NC_022024.1:22378022-22395160 GCF_000317375.1 Microtus ochrogaster | reverse complement strand
AAAAAAGCCATGGATAATAACTGTGTCTCACTATCTTGAGACAGGCCACACACACTGGATATGTCTAAGATTGAACTCGTGAATATTGTTGCTTACTAATTGCTGCATGGATATATCAAAAGAGAATTTACAGTGTGCTTACAGATCAATATGAATGCAGGAAGCAATTCTATGTTCTACAACATTTTTTGCTTATCTTTTAAAATGTGACCATTCTAACTCACTTAGATAAGTTTCTTTATTTAAAAAAAATAATTCTCTGCAGGGTCTATTGGAAGGAACAAAATATAATTTTGAAAATGGCTGAAAAATGCATTCTATTTTAATTACACCAAAGACAGAAATCTAACTGCTCATGTTAGTCGAGCTCACTAACCTCTGGAAGCCTGTGGGGCCTCTTCCACACCGTGCCAGGATTTAACAGTGGAGAACGTTAATGAGATGACTCGGCAGCGATTCCGTTTATATATAGTGTCATTTCCTATACAACTTCAGCACATAGTGCAGGGAACATGTAATAAGAATATTAAAGTGCACATAATGTTGCTAGTAAAGCGAATTTCAGATGTTCCATTTTCGTACACGGCCTGCAGAGTGACCATTGAAACCAAGTGAAACTAATGCACTGTTTGCCTTCCTTGAGGTATAGATATTATTAAAATATGAACTCTAATATAAAATATGGTGTTTCAAAGTTTGTATTATATAAATTTGCATAAAATTTTATGTGTTACATAGTAATCAAACTAAAAATAATCAAATTACTATAGCAATTATCACTAAAAATTTATAACATTTATTTATTATGAGTATAAATCTTACTGAAAATACCTATAAGCATACATTTTCTTAAAACTATTTAAAGCTGCTATAGCAAATTGGAATATTCTGGAACTATACGAGTGTTTGGATATTTCTGGTTTGTTGGGTCCATTTATTTATGTATGTATGTATGTATGTATGTATGTATGTATGTATGTATGTATTTATTCTGATTTTATTTTACTAATATTTGGTGCCCCAGGTAATAAGTAATAGTACAATTGAGTTTCTATTCAATGAGGATTCTATGGCTTAATCACACAACTGTGTTTATGTTTCATGTCACTGTGCCTTTTGGAGCCATTTGCAAATCTGCCTAATTCGATAGCTTAGAGTCAGGACTGTAATCTGTACAGTGTTAAGAGCTCTCCAAATAGTATGTCCAAAGGGGATAGTATCTACAACAAATAGGACTTGCCCTCAAGTTCTGGACAGCCAAGGGGTATGACAATATTCAGCATTGCTTCAGGGTTTCCTTGGAACCCCTGATCAATAAATCAGAAGTATCTCACACCTAACATAATTTTACCCTAATTGATTTATCTTTTAAAAAGCTTCTAGCCGGGCGATGGTGGCGCACGCCTTTAATCCCAGCACTCGGGAGGCAGAGGCAGGTGGATCTTTGTGAGTTCGAGACCAGCCTGGTTTACAGAGCGAGTTCCAGGACAGGCTCCAGCCGCAGAGAAACCCTGTCTTGAAAAACCAAAAAATAAAAAATAAAAAGTTTCTGAACTGGTATTCAATTATAATCATATTAGTGACTAACATAATTGTCATAAACAGTACTTTTAGCAGCTGAGGGAAGAAGGTGCAGTGATCTACAGCCAAGCACTGGAGTTTAGGTGAAGAGAGAGTGGAGGGATCATATGAGCATGGGGCCGGGTTTTGACAGGATCAGAGACAACTGACTTGAACTAGTGGAAGCTCAGGAACTCTGAGCTGACAGCTGGGGATCCTGCATGGGACCAAACTATGTCCTCTGAATGTGGGTGACTGTTATATGGCTTGATCTGTTGGGGAAGCCTCTGGCAGATGGACTATCTTGGGGGCATGAACTGACCTTTTGGAGCCCATTGGCTATGGTGGGAATACCATGATCAGCCTTGATTCTAGGGGGAGGGGCTTGATTCTGCCTCAATTTGATAAACCAGAATTTGTTGGTTCCCCAAGGGAGGCCTTACCCACTGTAAAGAGTGGATGGTGGGTAGGATGTGGGGAGGTAAGTGGTAGGAGAAGGGGAGAAGGGAAACTGAGAATAGTATGTAAAATTTAAAACATGTAAATAAAAGACAGAAAATATTTTCATGAATTGATATTGCTTATTAATTATTTTTAGAATTTGCTTATTGTTTTTAAATTCACTTTGACATAAATGTTATAGAACAAGGACCAGCATCTATTTCGTTTTCTTCTTTGATGGACATATGAGCATTGCATAAAGGAATTCATCTGAATTCAAAAAGTAAAGATGCATGATACTAAACCTATCTGATTTGATCAAAAGCATTTAGCATTTGTTGTGACTGAAAGAACAAAGGTGATTTCATAATATCGTCTTAGAATCCCTGAAGAAGAAACCACATAAAGCTAATTATATAATAATGGCCCAGCTCCTCTCTCCTTTTTATCAGTTCTCATTGAGCATAGAGAATACGGGGATTCATAATGTTCAGAGTGGCACATATTTGCAATGCAAATTTGCATAAAGTATGCTAATATAGTAATTTAGCAAAGTCAAGTCATAATGCCAAATGATATTAGTGAATTTACACAAATGTCTATGATATGGAGATGATTTGATCTGACACATTACACATGTGAGATGGCTTTTTCAAGTTATTGATAGACTGACATTAAAAATGACATTTGTACCTACTTGTTAAGTTGCTACGTTTAACATTGATACGATAGCTTTTCCTTCATCATATCATATTGTACTTTTGTCAGGTTGGTTGTTGTCCCCTAGAAGCCTATTCTGTTCTAATGGGAGACAGAGAAGGAATGTTTCTGGATACGAGAGGAACTGGGGAGGGACCATAAGGAGTAGAAGAAGGGGAAAATGTAATCAGGATATATTTTATGAGGAATAATCTATCTCACACTTTTTGATAAAGGAAAAATGGTATTTATAAGGTACACAGTCTTAAAGAGAATTTTGGTATCGTACTGATTGTTTTAATGGCATTAATATGTATTACTCAGTGAAGCCTACATTTTGCATTTCTCAAGTATTGTAAAAGGTCTTTAATTTTCCTTAGAATTTTGGAAAGAGACACTTATCAACCACGGGAAACAAGTTTTACTCTCCGTTCATAGAAAGTAAAGATTGTTATTTGACACATACAGAAATCTACTGAAGACACTCTTGCAGATTTGATTAAAACTTTCAAGATATATCTGTCTGCTTATCTTTTGAAAGTGACATTGAAGAAGAACCTGCCTTTCCTAGACTATGATTTTTCCAAAATATTTTATGATTTAACAGGCTATCCAAATGTTGTTACTCAATAGTGTGTATCAGAAAAAAACTATATCATTGTGACAAAAATGTGAAAAATATTATCTATGTAATTTAATTAATAGCCTGACCAAGGATCAGAGATCAGAATATAGCCTTGTATTTCAATCCTAAATACTCTATATCAAAGATGGACTGCTCAATATATCTTTCATGTATGATATTTATGGGGGCCCTTAATAACTTATCTGGAGGTATAAGACATTGATGTTTCAAATATCTGGCATTGTTTCATTTCAGATATATGACAACAGCCCTGTAACGCAGTATGGCTAAAGATAAGATTTGCTAGCTACATTCATGGTTTACCTAGCTGCTTTGTAAATGTGAATAATTAATTCAGTTGTTCATTTGACCTTGTATTCTGCTTAATGTTTTTGATTTCTGGTAAATGACTTAGTATATATCTTGAAGCAAACTATAATGGCTAATGTCATAATGCCCTTTTAATTCTTAATATTGTGTTCAGTAATGGTATTGCCATCAGTTTGTGGAGAGCAAGTTGCTTTACGTAATATCAGCTCTTCAAATGGGAGTCTTTACATGTAAAGAAAATAATGAGTAGTGTTTTAATTATGGTTACTGAGAATGAGAACCTAGACACTTAGAATGAGAGCCCAGCGACATCTTTAACACAGAAGAGATTAATTGGAAAATCATATCCTTTTTAAAAATAGTATTATGAAAACTCTGTAAATCTCATAGATCAGTGCCTCGCTCAGAGAAGCTACCTCCTGCAGCAGATGGGAAGAAATACCTGGACTCGGAGCTGGGCAATATACAAGGTAAGAAACCTTGAAATACTCAGGTGTAAACGGAGTTTCTCTATCAAATCTATCTTCGGGGGCTCAGAGAACCCTGTGGAAGAGGAGGCAAAAAGAGTGTAAGAGCCAGAAGGGACGGAGCACACCATGGAAGGAAATCTAGATAAAACAGTGGGATTGATGCACACAAGAGCACAGGGACACTGCGACAGCATGCACACGGCTTGCAGGGTTCTGCACCAGATGGCGTCCTAGAGCTGGAAGGAGAGGGGTATGTCCGAATGTCTTTAACAGTCTTTAACCCAAATGCTATCTCTAACGGATAATAATTCTCAAATAAAACTTATTGTTTTCAATTGTCTGGGGAGTGAAACTGAATGGGAAGTGAGGAAGGGAGAAACTGGCAGGAGTAGAAAAAGGAAAAACAATATCTAAGATACCTTATATGTAAATAAAATCAATAAAAGAAAAAAAATAAAGAAGTGGTATTTGGACTAAATAAAAGAGCAATGAAATGCAATGGTCTACTGTATACAAAGTTTTTTTTTTAACCATGTGGTATAATTGTACACGTAAGGTTAATTAGCACCGTCATCAATTCACAACAAACAGGGTTTAATCTTAGAATTTAAGAGTACACTATGGCAAAAAAAAAAGTACACTATGGCATTGTTAGCATGATAACTTGTACTATTCCTCTAATTTAAGCTGTGTGTTATTTGACCAATCAACACTTTGTTTTTATTAACTGAAATTCTATTTTCTGCTTTTCTCTTGCATCTGTTCTTAGAATACACATAAATATGATCTGTAGTTTGATGTTTAGTATGTGTGACATAATGCTCCCCTAGGCTTATTTCTGTTGTTACAAGTGATAAAATGTCTTTTTTATTAAACCCAAGTTGTACTATTTTACACATGTCAATCTAAATAGACAATAGATAGGTGATGATAGACAGACAGACAGATAGATGATAGAAAATCTTTACTTATTTATGTACTCAGCTAACAAGTGCATTTAAGACATAACATTTCTTTAAGCTCTACTCTTAACATCATATCCAAATGATTTCCAAAATTAATATAGGTTAAATTTAGTCTGCCTTACTGCACTAGATTTGCATGTTCAGGTACAACATTTCTCTGTAATTCAGGTGAGTTGATACTTAGAAATTACTAATTTATTCTTTATTATTTTACCTGTAGGTGGCCAGTTTTCTAATCTTTGAATTTGATCCCTTATGCTTCATTTTATTTCTGTTACATTTGCTTATGCCTCCTTAAAATTTTATAATTGCATTTATTATCATTTTTTGCCTATAGGCATTCATTATATAAATTTACATTTTAATCTTGATATTTCTAACAGTATAAATTTGAGTGTGCAGTACTTTTGTTTTATTTTCTTGTATTTGTAAATTGGCTTTTGAGTTTGCATTTTGACCACGTAATGGACAAATACAGTATAGTTTGTTTACATTTATAAATTTGCAAATTGTTATTCATGCTCCTTTTAATTTTCTGCAAAGGCACTTGGAATATCTTTGTTATTACTAAATTCATTAAGATTTGTTCATGACTAATATATACTCTATCCCAAAGAACTTTCCACACGTGCTTGAGAAGAACATGAATTTTCCGGTTTTGGTGAATTTTTAAAGCTAATTTTAGGATTGCTGTGATAACATATTGTACAGAAACATCTAAGGAGGAAAACAGTTCATTTTGCTTCGGAGTCCAAACATACAGTCCATCATGGGGGAGGAGTCACCACACAGCAGGAGCCTGAAGAAGCTAGCCACACAGGGTTTTCAATCAAGCAACAGCGAGCGATGCAAGCTTGTGCCCATCTCTTTTCTTCTTTTCACGCATTTCAGGATACTCAGGGAATGATGTCATCTACACTGAGGGTTTCTACCCACATACAGAGCCAAGACAGCATTCTAGGGACAGAAGACTGTCATCACCAAGGTAATCCCAAAGGGACATGTCCTGAGGACTCTCTCCCAAATGGAGAATAGAAACCAACCGTGATAGTGAAAAGATTATAAATACATGTAATGTCCATTTATTCTACTGTGCTTCTCCAGTCAAATATTTATTGATTTCTGACTGAGTATTCTGCCCATGAAAGACAATGATTTATTGAGATAATATACTATGCTTACATTCCTGTGAATGTCTCCCTTTAGATTTTTCAATATTTGTTATTTTTGATTCTTTTTTATCAATATTTTGATTTTCTTACTCTTAGAAGAGCTTAGACTCTTAAAAGTCAATGTTGCCCAATATTTATACAGTTGCCTTTCTTTCTTTCCATTGTCATTTACATCAGATGTTTTTTTCCCCTACTACGTCTTAATTATGCAGTGTGTGTCCTACATACATATCTTTTGTGCATAGTTTAGTAACTTTTATCTCTTAAATTACCATAGTTAAAGCGGCTTTAATAGTTCGGTAAACTTTTGCCAAGATGCTAGAACCTACACATAGCTTTGCAGTCTGAATGATTTGAATTTGACAGTGTAATCAATTTACTAGTGAGTATTTTCTGTTTTCATTTTTTCAAGATCCTTGTCAGTATTTGTTCTTTCTGATTGAATTAGTCATTTCAAATTTCCTATAAGGTAACTCTATAAGCATAAACTAGTGAACTCTGCTCAGAAAATATATGTTTCACATAATAAGAAGACAGTGTTGCTTGATTTCTTATCTGTATTGTCAGGAATTGGAAGACATCATCTCATTTCCTTCTGGCCTTCAATTTGTTCACTGAGAAATGTTATAGTTTTATGCAGCTATCATCTATGTGACAATAAGCTTTTTCTCCTGCTTCTTTCACATTTTTATTAATTGTGAGATGGAGTTGTCTGGTTCTCATTGTCTTAGTTAGTGTACCATTGCTGTGAAGTGTCAACTTTGTCCTGACTCTTACAAAGGAAAGCATTTCTTGGAGACCTGCTTCCTGTTTCATTAGTTTAATCCATTGTCATCATCATGGCAAGGAGGATGGAAGCATGCAGGAAGACATGGAGCTGGATAAAGTACTTGGATGTTCTACATCTGCATCTGCAGGCAGCAGGAAGAGAGAGACTGGGCTTGGAACTGGTGTTTTGAAACTTCAAAGTCCAACCTCCAGAGACACAATTCCTCCAACAAAGCTGCACCTCCTAATCTTTTAAAATAGTACCATACCTTGGAGACCCAATATTCAAATCTTTGAGCCAATGGAAATATCACTAATCAAATTACCACATTTATGATCTTTTTTCTTAGCCATCAGAATGCTGAGGTTGTAAATTTGTGCTACCATGCCTGCCTTGTTAGGTTACCTATAGGTAACTTTGTTGTGATGTAATTCTAAAGGCTTCTCTTGAATTTTAGGTTTTATATATTTGTTTGTTCTATATGCTTTCTGCCCCATTTATTCTTTTCCTTGACAATAATTTACATCTTCCATATGTGTGTATGCCATAATTCTGTAAGCTACCTTTGAAAAATTTTGTTTTTTAAATTAGTTTTCTGTTTTTGCTTCCTTGATTGGATTTTGAAGGTCAAATTGAAATTCAAATGAGAAAATAATAACATCAGAAGAAAATAACAACAATCACACAAGAAAATAGTTAATATTGCCGGATTCTGATTTTAATAATAAAATAATTAAGAAACATGTTTAATCTACAGTATACCTGTCTTCCAATCATGCTTATATAAGAGCATTGCTTCATTTGTGTATCAGATTAAAAAAATACTTATGAGTCAATAATATAGGTAATATGATGAGTCTATTTCCCAACTTCTAAATGTACAGTATACCAGAATATCAACAGAATTTTGTTTAAACTAATGACTTGTATGCACACATTTTGATAAAGTTTTTTTTATGAATTATGGCTTTGATTTTTGATTTTATTAAGGATCTAGAAGACTATTACTTAGAAATTGTTTACCTCCTTAACGTAGAATATTCTTTTTCAACCTAGAGTGCATGTAATGACTGCATGTACTTTTTGAGTACTTTCCAAGTTAGAGAAATCATTTAGCAATTCCTGACGTTACTGTCCTCCTGAACATAAAGCATAAGTATGTGTTATGCATTATTACTTCATTGTAAAGGTAATAAAATAATCAGAGACTGGAATGATTGAAACTCTAATTTTATAAGAGAGTGTCTAGATGTTTCATCTATACTCTTCATATGCATATACCCATAGGACTTTCTACAGAATTTTTTGAGAAGGGGTCTCATTAAAATTGTAGCGTGTTGACTTGGCTAAACTGACTGGCTAAACACTCCTAAAACTACTTTTTTTCTCTTTTCCAGTCAAAGGGTCAGAGAGTGAAAAAGACATGTACTCCACAAGTTTTTTACATGGGTACATGTGATCAAGCAAAGCTTATCATAAGTTGAGCAAAGCAATCTCCTCATGGCCTGATTATGAGAGTTTAAGAAATGGATACTATTTGGGGACATATACACATCGTGTGGTTCTTAGCCATAATGTTTCTCTAAGAAGAAAATAATATACAATACAGTTAATCTATCAAAGAATTATAAGTAAATGATATTTATTTCTCTATAACTATTGTACACAGAAATATGAATTGCTATTATTAAAAAATAAAGAAGAGGTACCATGATTGATTCTGTTAACTTTAGTTGATGTTTAGCAAAAAAACTTATCAATATAAGACCTTTACTTTGAGCAAGGTCCCAGGTAAATCAGGAAATATCAAAACATCAATTTTACAAATGGAAATGAGAATTTTGACTTTCAGTTATATGATGCCCTCAGAGATGTCTTCATCTCTCTCCCCCCATCATGTGCGAGTGCACACACACACATATCAGTTGGCAAAAATATTTATATAAAGCTTATATAATATAAATTTAAATGTGATATATATATATGAAATATAAAATATGTTTAATATTTGGCAACGGATTAATTTAATAAGATATACTTCAAAATACTGCACTCTTTCTAACATCGGATTATTTGTAATATCAAAAGAATCTGTCAAGACACAGTACAAACTATGCAATATTTCAGTAGAAAATTAAGATTTCTCATGTTTGCTTGAGATTTTGAATAAACAAATGAGAAGAAATTGGCACTGATAAAATCAATTCTCATTTCTCTTCTAAGGAATATTTGCAAAGGCTGAGATCTCTATGCTCCTCTTGGGACTTTGTAATGAAGGCAATGTTATCTTGGCCCAGAGATTTTTCAAAAAATAAATTATAAGTTAAAGATGCTTAAATATTTCATTAGTGATATAACTATCTGGACATGCTTACGTCTGCAAGAAAGTGGTGCAGATGCTTATGTCCAACTACAGCAAGCTTTAATTTTTTGCTAACATTTTTGAAAAAGTATCTAATGATTCATGCCCATAATATGCAATCAATATAAAGTATAATATCAATAAAGAACGTAGTGAAAAGCCATTAATTTGTGCTATTTTAATCAACCCATCATTTCATTAGGTGACTGATTGCTAAACTTGACAAACTCTTAATATGAAGATTTTTCAAATGATTAATATATTTGTACTATAAACTCTTGAAAGAGTTTATAACAGTATTTGATTATAAAGTTTAGCTATAACATGATTTAATCTATTGCCAAATCTTTCTTAAGTAACCCAGTCTGTCAAAACTGTGAGAAATTGACACAAATTTGGTAGCATATATTTCATTTAATGGAACAAACTATGATTATATGCTTAAAGATGAGTGACAGATAATGTATTTCCATGATTTATATGTGATTATTATTTTTAATCTGTGACAAGAACACCATGCTGTATAACCTTATTTCTAGGAAAATGAAATGCTACTAAGCATTTGTGTCAGTCAAGATTACTTGCTTTGAAAGCAATAGAATATTACTTGGACTTTTAGTGTCCACATAGTAAAAATTTCATTTTCCACGATACAAATTCTGTATTTGATGTCTGACTAATTTGTTTTATGCCATGATCATATTCACACCAAGACCTACTATCCCCTCTCTCCATTCTGGAATGTTGATTTCTATCTCACAGACAAATAAATATAATTGTTGTTGCACCAGCGGAGCATGAGGGGAATCTCTTCACTAATCGCAAAACTGCCATCTGAGTTTCCCAGTGCCATGCAGATGCAATAAGGAGTAGCCAAACTTCCTAAAAGCATGCCTAGCATTCAGGATTTTGGGGAGATTCAGAGATACTGTGCACAGTTGTATTCCTGACTGGTTTTTATCACAGTCAAAAGAAACAAAAAAGAATAAATATAACAGATAAATAGGGCAAACTTTAAATTTTAAACAAAGCAAATCTCAAGTTCTTCTTAGTGGAGAAATACAGCACAATTTGTTTCCAGCCATGAGTTATAACACTGTGTGCTAAAAAATGACGTCTCAGAGAGCAACTCATTAGAGACATTTTAAAAGTATGTTACTCTTCCACATTGGAAGCTTGTGATTAATTAGATATGCCGTGATACTTATGTGATAGAAATAATATCAGTAAAATAAGTTATAATTATATGTCTGATGATAGCATTAAATTCTTGTTTTTAGGTTCTTTTGGATGAAAAAATTAATTAACAAAAATGTAAATTTTAAAAATAAAAAAATATGCTTGAACACCGTTTAATTTTTTTTAAAAAGATAAATATGAAGCAAATAATATGTTTGGAAAGAAAGAGTCCCTGGACAGAAATTTTGTCTAGTCTTGAATTCACTAATGCTCTCATATTCCTTATAAATTTCTATTTTAATTTTGAGACAGCATTTCTCTGTACATTACCTGGCTGTCCTGGACTTGATCTGTAGACAAGGGTAGTTTCAAACTCACAGAGATCTGCATGACTCTTCCTGCCTAATGCTGGAATTAAAGGCATGCACCACCACCACCCAGCATCTACACTTCAAAGCCATTACAGTGACAATGTATGTGTTCAAGATTACAAAAGGGAAAATATATGTCATTTAAAAGTACATAGATAATTTGGGCATTGGGAGATGGTGCAGAAATTATGAACACAGTACACAGAGTTCTTGTAGAAGGCTTTGAGTTTGGCTCTCAAAATTCAAGGAAGGATGTTAACAATCATCAACAACTCAAAATCCAGGGAGTAACCATGCTCTTATGTTCTTTTCTGGCCTCTGAGCATGGCTCATATGCACATATCCACCCCTATACAATCACATAATTTAAATTTTAAAAACTCATAAAAGCATACAGATAACAACACAAAAAATAAAACAGATGTGCAAAAAAATAAGTAAAAACTTTAAACAGAAAAAGCAATCCAGTAATTGAAAAGAGAGAAAAGTATAACATATTATAAATTTAATAATTATGAATATTACAATATAATTGTGAACTTTACATTATTAGAAAGGCTCCGTTCACAGCTTATGATACTTTGAGGACTGAGGAACAAGACTCCAAGGTCTGCCTGGTCTTTATAAGGGAATGCTATGGCAACATTACTACAGGGAGACACTGCTTCAAAGAAGTATCAGGATATACTTCCTGAAGACCATAATGGGGTAGTGGTAATTGGAAGAGATTTTTCAGATTAAAATGATTAAGGACCTTTCTGCATAGCCTAAAATAGCCTGGAAGTCACTAGGTAGACCAGGCTCACGATGAATCATAGGCATATGCCTGCCTGTGTCTTCCAAGTAGAGACTTTCAAGGTGGAAACCACCATGCCAAACAGGACTATCTGTTTCATTAACAGTTTTAAAGTTTTGTATGCCACTGTATATGCAAGCAGATCTTTTATAAATGTTCCTTTTATCCAAATTTCTGATGTCAATTTGAACTCATCTACGAATTATCAAAATAACAATGAACAATAGCATTAATCTACACTGAACATTTGCTAACAAAATTTCTTAAATAATTACAAAGAAAAAATAGTAATGAATAGAAGTTGCTATATCAAATAAATTAAGCTTAACATAATTTATTTATTCTAATTAAAGTGTCATAGCATGTTTAAAAGTTTTATTTTTTTCTCTCTCTTATATCAACCAATCAAATTTCCATATGAATTATAGCATCCATAACTTAGAATATAAATTAATATCGTGATTATTTTCTTTTCATGTAAAAAAGAAAAAGGGAGGGATGGAGAGAGAGAGAGAGAGAGAGAGAGAGAGAGAGAGAGAGAGAAGAGAGAGGACTTTCTTAATGTTCAAGAGCAAACAAGTTTCAGTTATTTTTGGGAAGGGGCAGAGTCCTGCTTTATTGAGGGCAGAGATTCTCAATGTGATAGAAAGCTTAGGAACACAGAATTCAGTTTCTTCCATTAGAGAAAATGATGACAGAGAACCCTGAACCCTGACCTGACATCTTCATAGTTGATTTACAGTAACATTGGTGGAAGGGAAGGTCATTGTGCAGAATAAGCTGCTAGCATAGCTCCGGGAGAAGGTCGTTTCTGTGTACTCTAGGTCTCATAAGTTTAGGAATAAAGAGAATTTGGGAACCAGAACTTGACATTTATAGAGAAATATTATAGTGTTCAAGAGTTCAAAGTATTTATTCTTGATACCTGGGAAATAAAGTGCCATTTGCTCTGAAAATTTCAAACAAGATTGCTGTGCCAAATTGAATCAGCATTAAATCAAAGATACTCACATGAAGATTCAAGTTGGATATCTGGATTTCAAGTAGTCCCCCCTTCAGGATTCTATTACCAAAGAAAAACACATACAGTAGTAAGTCAAGAAAGTGCTTGAATTCGTTCTTCTAAAAATTTCTATTTGCATGCTAAAGGAATAGTAGGCTCTACCCAACTATATTTGTTATATCTGGTATATTTATAACATGTCAAAAATAGTCTCAGTTTAGAATTACTTGTAAATGCACAGAAGCATGTGCTCACATAAAGTGCACTTACATAAACACACACAGAGAGAAAAAGAGAGAGAACTTTAAGAAGTTTCATTTTATAATATGAAGCATCACTTAAAATATTATTTGAAGGCCTTGGGATTCAACATAGAATTCAGAATATATGAAAACCAAAAGTAATAGTGGGAAAAATTTAAAAATGGAAATAGCTTTAATTTTTAGCATTATTTTTATTTTATTGAAAATATAGTCTTCTCTCATACAGCACATCTCCACAAAGGTTTTCCCTCCTTCTACATACCTCCCAGGTCCCTTCTTCCTCCCCTCTCCCCCAGATGCATTCTCCTTTGATTTTCTCTTCAGAAAAAAGCAGGCCTCCAAGATAGGACAGCCAAACAGAACAAAACCAGATTCAGTAAGACAAGGCATAAATCCTCATATAGAGGCTGGACAAGTCAACCCAGTAGTAGTAGCAAAAGAGTCCTAAGATCAGACGAAAGAGTCGGGGACACACCCTTTATTGTTCTGTGTTTTCAAAACTCATGGGATTATTGTTAAAATTATTTCAAGTTATTTTAAACAGGTTGTCTAAAACAAGTTTTATTCATTTTTTGTTATCTACAGTCCACAAATATATACCTACTATTAGCTGCACTTTGGAGCTTTCCTGTAATACTACTCTATCCAGTGTATTCTTAATGTGTCTTATTTGACAGATAACATTCAGCAACCTCAATGGCAGAAATTGTAGAAAAAAATAAAACCTGAATGGTCAGAAAGAGTAGGGAGGGATGAATGTGAGTGAAGCTCATTGTATGAAATTGCAAGAGAATGATTTTAAAAATTAAAAACCAGAGCTAGGAGGATATGGCACACGCCTTTAATCCCAGCACTGGGGAGGCAGAGACAGGTGGATCTCTGTGAGTTTGAGGCCAGCCTGGGCTACAAGAACTAGTTCCAGGACAGGCTCCAAAACCACAGAGAAACCCTGTCTCGGAAAACCAAAAATAAAATATAATATAATAAAAACAAAACCAAAACAAAAATAAAAGAAACCTGGGAGGGTAAAAACTCTCCACAACTGCTCCTTGCTGCCAAGTGCATTCAAAGTTCTGCCTTTGCTTACGTCACTCGGATTTATGTGGGAGAACCGGATCTCCATGCAACATATTATTTTATTTCTTAACTCAATGCTTTAACCATTTCACATTCTATCATTTCATTTAATATCAGTTACCATAATTTTGTTTGCCTTTAAATATTTAATTATTTATATACTTTAAGCTCAGTCATTCACTGGATAAATTTTGTTTTCTCTAGTATTCCCTTTCTCTCCCATTTGACAATACAGAGTACAAGGCAAATGTTATCTCTAAAACTATTTGTAAAAATTCAGTCCACATATTCTGGGTTTCTTCTAGCAACATTCTTCATTCAATTAAAGTACTGACTATCATGTTGTCTGTAATGTAACATACTCTTCTCTTTCCTAAGCGTATTGCTTGCCTGCATGTCTACTATTAGGTTTTCTGGCATCTTTCTTATGAGACATTTTGTATACACCTGTTTATGGTTATCGTTTCTTGGTTTTGAATTTCAGCCTCATGTTTGCTAGATGAATTGTCTTTGTCTTGACCTTCTTTGACAAAGATTCCTTATAAAGGCATTCAAATGACAATATTATTTACTTCATATTTTTTATTTATTTATTTATTAAGGGTTTCTGTCTCTTCCTCACCACTGCCTCCCATTTCCCTCCCCCTCCCCCAAACAACCCCCCCCCCCCTCATATTTTTATGGGAACATTAATGACAGCTCTATTGAAAGAGTTTCTCATAATGGAGTTGGAATTCATTAGAAAATAAGTCTTCTGTAAATGCTGACCACATATATCCAGAAAGATTTAAATGGGGCCAGATATACCAAATGCATATTAAGAATTAATCAGATTTGAGGCAAGCGAGATGGCTAAGTCAGTAAAGTCATCATCCTGCGAACATGAGAAACTGAGTTAGGGTCTCAAAACTCAAAATTAAAGGGCAGTAACACAAGCTTAGAAACTCTAAAAGGGATAGCAGAGGTAAGTAGATCTCTCAAGCTTACTGACTAGCCTTCTTGCTGAGGGCAAAGTCAATGAAAAATTCTATTTTAAAAGCAAGGTCTGTGGTGCCTGGGAAATATCATATAAAGTTAACCTCTGACTTTTGTGTATACACAAGTGCATACATCTAAGTACCCATCATATATATGCACAAGTGCACACATGCATGTGCTCACCATGCACACACACACACACACACACACACACAGAGAGAGAGAGAGAGAGATTATTAGGTTATTTTATTCAATTTCCATTCAATTAATTCAATACTTCTCTTGATTTTCTAAGCCAGGCATTTTGTGATTTTTTTGAATTAACAACAGACCATTATGACCTACTCTGCAGTCCTCTGTACAACAGTGATGTTGCAGGATACTTGATCAGTCTCCCAAGATTGTGTTGTTAACTGGCAGAATATGCTTCTCGCTGTCTGTCGTGCGGCTTAATCCTAGCACACAACGTTAATCTAAGAGCTTTCTGCTTGGATATTACAAACAGGATTAAATAAAATCAACCATAGACTGAGAGGCAGAGCAAACAATCAGTTGACAAAACAGAGCCATAGGGAGTGGGAGAAGTCAGGAGGACAGAGAGAGAAGAGACACACACAGAGGTAGTAGAAGTTGGGGATGTCTGCTTGGAGGAGTTTTTGTTTAAGAAGGCGAAAACTCTCCTTAATGGGAAAAAGGTGAAGGAAAAAGCTGCTGCGAGCTTTCTCTGCCTCTCTGAGCTAGCAGGTTTTCATCCTGTTCCTGAGTTTTAATTGATTAAATAGAATGATAGAGACTTAGTTTAACACAACACCATGACTTGGAGTTAGCTGAACCTTTGTTTTCTTAGCCCAAATCCTATGCACTCAAACAATGTTATTGTGGTTTTTTTTTTTTTTTCTGGTTTCACAAAAGTGATTGCTTAGTAGTTCCTTGAAAATAAAGTAGAAGTTCAGGTTGAGCCTCAAAATGCATATACAGGATTTGTTAACTGGCCTTTGTTTTCTTCACTGGTAATGCTTTTTTTTTTTTAAAGAACTCTCCTTTTTTTTTCATTTTCTCAATAAATCTTCTTAGTTCATAAGACTAATGAGAAAAAACAGATGCATAATTAGAGTAGCTCAAACCGTTCAATGTTAATAAAGGACAGGTTTTATTTTTTTTAAATGAAATGCAACAATTCATGTAATGGGAAAGCCAAAGAAATCCAATTCATTTTCTGTAAGGATCGGAAATGTTAGGCAATACCTACATCAAGGGCTCCAACAAAAGTGATGGCGTTTCATTGTGTTATTCAGCTCCAACTTAAAGAAATGTTACACTCTCAAATGCAAGAAGAATACCGAGAAGAAAGAAGCCCAATTCTACATTTGTCACTGGATGTGGGACACTCCAAACCACCTACTTTCTCTTCTGTGAGTAGAATTACACAAAGGAAATAAATGCCGGAATTTGAAGAGAGTCTGAACTTTGAGCCTCTGCATACAGTTGTTCAAGATTTTCTAATCGTTTTACAGTGTTAACCAAAGAAGACTTTCGGATACAAAAAGTGAATAACCTGCTTACGTAAAGCCTTTGGGTTAAGTAGTAGGACAAGTGTGAAGGGTAGTCACTGAAAGCCCCTGGTAAGGATCACCTGTTGTGTGGCAAGCCAAAGGGTGAAAAACAAAACCCAATGACGCAGTTGCCTGAGCCTTATACCCTTCTCTTTGAAGCTGTCCTCATATCTCTTTTGTCAAAACAACACAAAACACTGCAAGGTCTGCTGGACTCTGGACCAGAAATTTATAGTACACGTTCAAATGTTTTCTTGTGTTAGTTTGATAATCTCTAGGCTGTATTCCAAGTACAGTCACCCCCTTGAGATGTGTCAATTAAGCTATCGAAGAACATTTCCAGTCTGTGGAAAACATGATCACAAAAGGTGCTAGTTAAGAACGGAGAAAACACAAACTAAAAGGGAGACTAAGAGGGAGGAAACAAGAATGTTGGAAATCTCTTGCTCATTTCCTTTATGAAAATGTCAATTGAAACCTACAAAAAGGGATGTTACTACTGGGTTTTACTAGTCTATAAAATAC
>NC_022024.1:22357692-22377702 GCF_000317375.1 Microtus ochrogaster | reverse complement strand
ATATTTAATATATCAAATTTAGTTTTTACTATAAGGCTATGAATAATGTTATAAGAAACCTTGGACATTTGAAAATTTCCTACAGTTTTAACATCCTTACCAAGTTTTCAAGGAAATATTTATTATCAGCTAAATTTAATTACTAAAAGATTTTCTACACATTACTAAAACTCCAAAGATAACCGTTATAAAAGCAAACTGAAAAATGAAACAGTATATTCGGCAGCAAGCAGAGAAGCCAAGTTCACAAATCCACTCCTGGGATTTGGTACACATCAACTCCAGACGTAGGATGGTAAGGTTGTCCCTAGATAAGGGGAATGCAAACATAAGGGAAAAGATGCCTCTGCTTTTATATTTAAACATTCATTTTTGTAATATGGTAAAATTAAACTGGTACTGAATGATAGTGGTATTGCTTAAAATTAACTGTTTACATAGTTATAAAAATTGTAAAATTTGCAAAATATATCTTGTTTAGCAGTGCAATGTTGTAAAGGAAAAAAATGCAATTCCCCAAAGCACAAGGAAAATGTAAGTTAGAGAACTAAATTAAATAAACTAGCAGGACCAATACTGCACAAAACAAGCTTCTCTCTACCTCAGTCCTTTAGTGCTGTGATGCATAAGAAACTTTCGAATTGCATTTCGTTTAGTTTTTCTCTATTGTATGAGATGGGTAGTTAAATTAACACCATAATGACATTTCAAGGATCAATCCATTTATCTTTATATGAATTTTTAAAAAATATTTCACATACTGTAAAAAAAACCATTTCCTTTTGTATCTCACTTTTAGATCATCATCATCATATTATTATCATTATTATTATTTTTATTATTATTATTTGGTTTATTATTAGTAGTAAATGTGAGCAGGCAACCAAAGAAAGATGTAGAGCCAAATTACACATATTTGGACTGTTGCAACCATTGCAGACTGAATGACAACTTTCTGTACATACAGAAACAAATACTTAATACTCATTGTTGTATTGATAATGATGAAATCCTTGAATAACTCTTCCACACACTATTAAAAACACTTTATGTGTTGGTGTATTCGGTTGGTACGATATAACCAGACCAGCTCAAGAACAACAGATATAATTTAATAATTGAAAAAGGGGGAACTCACACTACAAGAGTGGAAGGTCCAAAGTCCAAAATGGTCCAGCGAGCACCATGTAGAGAGAGCACACTCCTACCTAGCTCAGTTTTTCTACCTGGGCTTCAGACAGCCACACCCTAACCAGATGTGATTGGTTGAGCTTCCCCATCAAAACATGCCTCAAATGTATACAATAGAAACTGTTAAAATTAAAACTGAAAAGATAATATACACCATGCAAATCCAAAATTTTTAGGAAAAAAATGGTATAAAACTCTAAAATACAGAATAATTTTAAATATACATTGAATTAAGGTTTTTCAAAGCTTAAATATTAAAACCACGGAATAAAAGGAAACTCGTTGATCGCATAAGTAAAGATCAGTTTTTCACAGGGCTTGAACTGGTGTGAGAGAAGCAAAAGACAGAGCATATGCTATATAATTCAGTTATGTATTAGAAGTAATACTAATATAATAGCATCAAATGAAATGTTATTAAGTATATTAAGTATTATATTCTTAAAATATATAAACAGTTATTACTCATGCTTGCAAAGATGTGAAAAGCAGGTCAGCCCTGAGAAGGCAATGTTTGGTGATCTCATTTTTCGCTAACAGTGAAAGGAGCACACCTAGACCTGAGAAGTGGGGACAAAGACAAAGATCCCCATTGAATATACTGAGGATGAATAAAAATAATTAACAGGGTTAAAATATGAATTATATCTCTGATGCATGCCCACAAGTTCTTCTGATAAAGATGAGAGTTATTACTCTTAGGATATAAAAAAAGAAAAGAAAAAGAAGCCTGGCGGTAGTGGCGAACACCTTTAATCCCAGCACTCCGGAGGCAGAGGCAGGCGGATCTCTGTGAGTTCGAGGCCAGCCTGGTCTACAAGAGCTAGTTCCAAAACAGGAACCAAAAGCTACGGAGAAACCCTGTCTCGAAAAAACATCAAAAAAAAAAAAAAAAAAAAGAGAGAGGTATATGCCAAATGCAACAATGAAAAAAGGGAAGAAGTCTATAGAAGAAAATTAGCAGACAGTCCATTAATGAAAACTAAATAATATATTCCTTGTGATAATAAGCCATGCTGTGACATTACTTATATCCAGAAAAGAATGTTTTATAACTAACATTTGACATGGTAAAACAGGTCTAGAATTATGAGAAGTTAAGCATCCAAATGTCAGAGCAAGGTCCAAGACTGGATTTGCCTGAAGGGAATTCTGCTTGCTTGTGAGAAAATACAAAGCGAACAAGACTAGAGACTTATGGTCTCCATCTTTTTTTTTTTTTTCAAAAGCACAGAATTGTTCTTGGAATGGGATTTAGTGGCCCGCCCAGTTCTACCAGATAGGAGTGAGTTTACATAGGTTATTCATTAAAACTGGCTATTGTTATTTGCTTATATGTCTCTGTGGGAAAATATACATTTGATGTTGAGGCACAGAACATGTGAAGTAGCCAACAATGTTGATTTGATCTAAGATCCATGCCATGAGGAGGAACCCACACCCGACATGACACTGCTTGAGTACCCATGAATCAGAGCCTAGGTAGCCCAAAAATCTAGGGTAAAATGAAACACTACATTTCTCTTTTTTTAAAAAAAAAAATATTCTTAATGATATTCTGCTATACTCATAGACCTGTGCCTTACCCAGTCACGATCAGGGAAGCTTCCTCTGGCAGCAAATGGGAACAGATGCAGAGAATAACTAACAGACATTATATGGTGAAAAAGTCTAAGTTAGAAGTCTCCATCAAATTCCTCTCTTCAGAGATCAGAAAACCCCACTGATGAGAAATCAAAAAGAGTCTAAGAGCCAGAGAGAATGGAGCGCAGCAGAAGAACAAGGCTCTCTGAATCAACTAAACTAGGTGCATAAGAGATCACAGAGACTGAAGTAGCAAACTCCGGGGCCACATCACGCTACACCTAGTCACCTGGAAATATATTATAGCTTTTAGCTTAGTGTTTAATGGGACCCTGACTATGAGAACGAGGAGTCTCTGACTCTTCTGCCTGCTCTTGGGGGCTGTTTTCCTCATGTTGGGTTACCATGTCCAAATACAATATATAGTTTTTACTGCCTCTTATTACATTTTATTTTTGTCAGATTTGGTTTTCTTTCTTAGATTCCTGTTCTTTTAAAGTGAGAAACGAAAAGGGAGTGGATCAGGAGGGGAGTGCAATGGGGAGGAAATGGGTTGAGTAAGGAAGGGAAAACTACAATAGGGTATATTGTATAAGAAAATAATCTATTCCAAGAAAAGGAAAACTGTAAAAATGTTTAAATCAGAATTATAAATAGGAAAAAGAAAGTGAGAATTTTACTGACTATAAAACACTAAAAGCTGTAGTAGAAATAAAAATAAAATTTGAATAAACATACAAACTTATATCATCAAAACAAAAGAAAACAAAAAATAATTGACAATTGTTACTTGTTGGTATGCCTCACTGGGAATAAATAATGATTTTGCTACATGGGTTCGTATTTGTGATTAAACACATCATTCCTGTCAATTTTCTTAGTTCTCAGAGTATATTGTCTGATGTGTATAATAAAGTTGGTGATTGCATGAGACTTTAGTCTGCTTTAATTTTCAGCTCTTTTTTTTTCCCAAGTCTGCTATCTTTTAGAGCAGTAATCATTCAAGGAAAATTAATAAAAGAAAATATAAAAAACGAAATCAATATTAAAGGCTTTAAGGCAAAGATTTTTAATTCCAAATTGAGATTCTAAATAACATGTACATAGTTTTGTTTCACTTCCAGACCACATTTTCATAAATAAAATATTTTATGGTAATGTCTTTCTGTATATAATACTTGATTTATGTGCATAAAGTAATGTCCATAAATTTCCAGAGCATAAACATTAAGTTCTTTTTAAATAATGAATATTAATTGTACAACAACAAAAATATTTCTTTTCTGAAGCAACTATTTTAATATCTAAAAGTTGGTAGATTCTAGGTCATAGAAACTGTCATATTTATCATGGACTTTGATATGTGAGAATTACCATAGTCATTTTTATTAATTTATTTAATATTATTTTTTTAAATGCTTTGTAAGAGATATTTTACTGAAGACACTCCCAATGAAAACTTACTTTGGCAATATTTACAGTGAAATGAAATGATTTTCTAAGAGCATAGTTTTCTTTCTGCCATAATTTACTTGTGCCTCTTCCCACATGCGTAAATGTTCTGTTACATAAACTATTTTGACTAACTATGGATCTGAAAATGCATCTTTATTCCTAATTTTATGCCCTCTATTTGCTACGGTCTGAATGTGAACCTTCTATCTCATGCATTTAAATAAGATTCCTATTACCATAGAATTAGAAAGTGTGCTCTATGGGAGATGCTTAGGTCAGGAGACTTTCTCTCATGAATGTATTAATGCCATTAAAGAGATCTTGGCAGAGAACGTTTGTTCTTTTTTGCCCCCACATTCTTCTATACAAGGACAAAGTTTTCCTTCCTTGATTGACATCTTCAAAGCTCTCTTTTGGAAGCAGAGGGAAGAACTCACCAGACACCAGCTGTGTTGACCTGACAGTGGACTTGGCTGCTTTCTGCTCTGTGAGAGAATCAATTTCAGTCCTTATTTTAATAAACCACACATTCTGTTCTGTTTTGTTATAAGAGGACAAAATGGAACAAGGTATCACTGCTTTATCCCAATTTCAATAGAGCTGTCGCTTCATAATTTCACTAGGCTATTATCATTATAAAAGAAATACAGCAAAGACAGAAAAAACCCCGAGACAGATGCAAACGAATGGTCTCCAAGCATTCATATGTACTTTCAAGCAGTAGACAAAAATGACACAAAGCCTGGAAACTACAATCAGGTATATATAAAGGAGCAATTGTCTATAATAGTCTTGGTAACAATGAAAAATATAGAGATTCAACTTTAATTTGAAATTTATAAGCACACTTTCTGTCAATTTTTTCTTTATTCCTTTAGGGATATATATATGAAAATTTTGAGATATATCATTTGTATGCACTTCATTTATTTCATAAATTGTTTTGTTTGAATTGAGGATCCTATATTTAAAGATTTGGTTATTCCATGCATGGGCATACACCCCGTGAAGTCCTGCCATAGACTTATCTTTATATGCATGTTACTCCTGCTACATCTACAATAATAAGGATAGGGAACCAAACTATATGTTCATCACCAGATGAATATATAATTAAAACATGATGAATATATAAAATTGCATCTTTTCAGCTTTATTTAAAGAAGTATAAAATTATGAAATTTGAAGGGAAAGGGATGGGTTTAAAAAGTATAGTAATATACAAAGTTACCAAAATGAAAAATATCTGTATTTTCTCTTTCATATAAGATCCTGGCCTATTTTTATATGTGAAGAATAATAAAATATGGACTCCACACGAACATGTATGAAGGCAGAGTGAACTTATTTGGATATAAAAGAAACTCATGGTAATAAATTTTAAAGTTGAGAATAGATTTCCTATTTAAGCATGAACATTTCTAGACTAAAAGTAACAAATGATGCTACACAGTTAAATAAAAAACATTAATTATAGTTGCACTCCTTAAATGATATATAACTTCCATTATGGAAATCACAATGACATAGTTCTTATAAAAATATCTTCTTTTTTTAAAAAAATTCTTGAAAGTGTAGGGACTTTGTCAAGTCAATGTTTTTCCTGTGTAAGGCATAACTGAATACTTTTCAATACTATTTATAGAAATGAATATATTCAAATTGTTCACTTACTATATTAACTGAAAATTAAATAATAATGAAAACTCAGATTGTGTCAAAAATAATATGATGTCCATCAGAGCTGTGAGATGCTTTATTACATAAATGTATTTGCCAAACAAGTTCAGTACTTGAGACCAAGAGTCATTGTCACTCAGGAACACATGTCTGTAGAGACTATTTTTTCAGTATGTATTTCTATGACCGTCTTAGAGGAAAATTAAACAAATCGTGTCTGAAAATGATGAAGCATTTGCAAATATACAGTCCAAAATCCCTCTCATTGCAAAAATAAAATTAAGAAATTTGTTTAGAATGACCATCACTTATCATGGGTAAGCACAATCCTTCTCTACAGCCATTAGAGCCTACTCAGGAAATGCCTGACAAATATTCAAGTTTCCATCTGATAATGCTGATAAAGAGATTTTGATTGGAACAGAGATAAACGGGAAGGAGAATGTGACTATCACAGTAGAGATGCTAAAATAAGTTGTGGTACCGAAGATGGTTGAATGATGTTTAGAGAAGAAAAATAAACTCTTCTTGTTGCTATAAACATTAACATTCTCTTGCTTGAAACATGCTTTTTTATTCATAACTCCCTGATCACATATCAGTTTCTCAGGAAGTCATCACTGACAAAGCTAAGTTAAAATAATCTCTCTTCATAAATATCTCTGCATGCCTCTCCTTCTTTGCATTTATCACACTTAGCTATAATTTGATTATCCAATAATTTGGTTATCCAAGTGGCTCCCTCGATGAGTATTATGTTCTCTGAGAATGCAGGCTATATCTCTCTGTATCCTAATGTATACATGCATAGCACCTTCAACTCTGAGTAAATTAAACTGCATCTAAGAACAGTGTATTAATTTTTTGAAGTGTATTTGATAGATAAAAATAAGAGTTTAAATACTGGAAACAAAATAACTTCAGACTATTTATGAAATTTTAAAAATTGAATTGCAAAAGATGTTACTTCATCAAATACATGAAGTTTGCAAGCATAGTCCAATTCATTATACTTGTAAAAGAGCTCCTGTTTTTCAGGCAAGAACTACCAAAATTAAAATTTAGAAATAAGGCTACTAATTCATTATAGAAGATTTGTTACCCATAAATATTCTCTCAGGGCAATCTTTAACATTTCCAAATACAGGAAAAAATTCATGTGCTTTATTTTTGATCAATAGGTTAAACAATGATATTTTGTAGACTTCCTCAGATAATATGATCAATACCTCTACCGGCACTGCAAAATGTGAAAAAATGTCAGTCAACTATCAACTAATTATAATATGCACATAAAGATTTGCTCTTTTATACTGTAGCATTATGAACTTGCCTCTTAAATAATCCTCATTGTTCCCTGTACGCTTGTCCATATTTTGTTTTCATTTTCATTGCTTAAAATGTTTCTAATTATTTCTTATTTCTGTCTTAACCCATTTTTTATTTTTCTATTTTTCTGTCTGGATGATACTTTTACAGAAAAAAACAGTTGCCTTCATTATGTGTAGTGTGACTTTTATGTTTGCTCTAAAGTTTCAAGTTACAGTTTCAGTTCTTGCTGACAATAGAACAGAATATAGAAACTATGGAACCCATAACTAAGCCTATGTTTTAATTTACTTTATTTTTGTTTAATATATATCTTATGGAATAGCAAGTCCTCTTTTGAACAAGTTCATATATGTGTCAATGGGTTCTGCTTATTAGTCAAATATTTTGTGCAATCGATACATATATTTTTAGTTTCACTCAATGTAAAGCCAAGCCTCAGTTTTATATTCTTTAATTAATATTTTAGTTTATTTACTGTAAATAAGTTACATTTGGTTAATATTAATAAGATATCTATATATTAAACATGTCATGTATTAGTTTGCTATATATTAATATATAGTATTAGATGTCATTAAAATTCTAAATGTTGTTAATTTTTAACTAATATATACAAACATTGCTCCCAAGTAAATTATTTATAGAAAAAATGAAGTAAATAAAGAAATGAGACATGATTAATATTAATAAGGTCTCTACATTTAAAATTTGTATTATATATTGATTTAATATATACAAATATATTATTATATATTAATACATAGTATGTATATCATTAAATCACTATATGTTATTAATTTTGTTACTAATACATAGAAACATTGCTCCTAAGTAAATTAATTTAGAGATAAAAAGGAAGCAAATAAAAAATGGGGCATGATAAATATTAATAAACTATATTAAACATGTTATTAATATTTTTAACTAATACACAGAAACACTATTCTAAAGTAAAGTATTATATAAAGGAAGTAAATAAAGAAGTGGGGCTTTACAAAGGAAAAGCAAAATAACAAATTAAAATCTAGGCACAACTATGCAAATATAATGAGTGTATTACAATAATACTAAGGTAGCATTAACATTTTATTATTAGGCAATGTAACAACCTCATACCTTACTGCACTGTGGATTATTATTTGTCTATTTTAGGAACAACGTCTAAATTTTAACATTTCAAATAAAACCTCAGTTTTTGAAGTATAAATTGGATTTTTTTAAGTCACCATTTAAAACTGGGATGATATATGAGTTTTAAGAAATGAATGAAGCTATTCAACTCTCATCATAATTATGATAGAAACAAGTCCAGCTTCATAAAAATATTGTCCATAATCTTGTTTGTCATGGCCCTCAACCCAAGTAATAGTCAACTACCATGACCCATCTGATAGTTACATCCATAATATTTTGTTTTGGCTGATTTTTGTCAACTTGACACAAACCAGGACATATTTAGGGAGAGCGAATCTTAATTGAGAAAATGTATCCATAAGACCGTCATTTAGGTAAGTCTAGGACATTTTCTTGAGCAATGATTGACATGGAAGACCTCTAATCCCTATGCACACTGGTGGATCTGGATTGCCTAAGGAAGCAAACTGAGCAGGTGTCTTACAGATTATCATTTCCGTGATGAAACACCATTGACCACAGCAACTTGTGGAGGAAATTATCTGTTTGGCTTACACTTCCATGTTACTGTTCATCATTTCAGGAAGTTGGGACAGGAACACAGAAGGAACCTGGAGGCAGGAGAGGATGCAGAGGACATAAAGGAATAATCATTATTGGCTTGCTCTCCGTTGCTTTGTCTGCAACATTTTATAGAACCCAGGACCACCAGGAAAGACTAAACACACCCACAACTGACTGGGCTGCCTCACATCAAGTAGTAATTAATGAAATGTCTACCAGGCTTGCCTATAGCATGATTTTATGGGTACATTTTCACAACTGAGCTTCCTTCTTTTCAGAGGTCTCTAGCTTCTGTCAAGGTAATACAAACTACCTAACACAAGTCATAAGAAATAAACTCATAAACCACGTGTTCCATTTAGGTTACTGCTCGGCAGTCCTGTCTTGACTTTTCACAGTGATGAACCATAATCTATGAGATGAAATAAACACTGTTCTCCACTACTTGCTTTAGTCATGATTATCACAGAAATAGAAACTATAACTAAGAAATCTTGCTTTTACATATAAAACTAATAATACAATATATGACTTTGGTTTCTCTCCTCTCATTTAGTAACAGGCTTTTCAATCTCATGATTATCTTTTAAGATTAATTATTGAGTCAATTGACACAGTGGAGCAAATTATTATTGTATTTGAATGTGAGTGTCTTCTAATAAAGAATGTTGCTTTTTGCTCCAATTTAAACCTTTTTTCTCAAATAATGTGCTCTTAGATTTGTTGATACTTTGCCCTGTTTGCATGATGTCTAGTCATTAATTTTGTCTTTCACTTTTATCATTTCTTCTGACCTACTAGGTTTGGTTTCTTTTGTTCTGGCTTTTCCAAATTCTTGAGTTGAATCATTAATTTCTCTATTTGCTCTTTTATTTCTTTTTGCCTCTCTTTTGACAAATTATCTTTGGTAGTCATAATAGAATTATATCCCAAGCCCCATTCCCTTTTAACATACCAAATCTTAACTATAAGTCGATTGTGGTATGCAATGTTACTTGTATGTGTGGTTTCAGGGTAGGCTATTTGGTACCAAATTGATAGCCTCTTCTATGGGAAAGTCTGTTTCTCCTACTCTCGGTATTCCTTATTTGTTTGTAGTTTGTGTGTGTGTGTGTGTGTGTGTGTGTGTGTGTGTGTGTGTGTGTGTGTAGGGTTGACGCCTCATGGTCTTTTATTGTTTATTTTGACAAGTATGTTGTTACCCTTGTTCAGAGCAGGATTGTTTAGTGCAGGCATTTAGTGTTATAAATTTCCTTCTTAGAACTGTTTCTAATGTGTCCCAGAGGTCTTGTTGTGAGGTATCTTCATTTTAATTTAGTCCAAGGAATTTGATTTTGATTTCTTTCTTGATTTATTCTTTGATCAAGTCATCATTCAGTAAAGAGTGGGCTAGTCTCCATGAATTTATAAATTTAGAAGAGTTTTGTTTATTGTCCATATTAAGTTTTGTTCCATAATAGTCTGATAAAATACATGAGATTATTTCAGCTTTGCTGTATTTGTGATATTTTGTGTCCCACCTTGTACTCTGTTTCAGAGAAGTTTCCATGTGTTGCTTCATTTGGTATTATCAATGGATATTTTTAAGAACCAGTAATATAAAATGACATTTAATTCTGACATTTCTCTCTGCTTTTCTTTTTCAGATTATGTAGCTATTCAATAAAGTGACTAGTGTTAATTGGATTTGAGTTAATCTGTGTCTGCAATTCCATTGATATGGTTCTTCTATTTGATTTGATGCCTTTTCTCTTTCTGAAGGAATTGAATATACCTTATGCTGAGTGGAAATGAACTAAAAGATAAAACATTGTTACTCATGCATATAATGTTAATTGTATATGTCATTTCAGGTAATATATATCAGAGAGATGTGTTCTTCCCCAGGCAAGAATAATTCTCCTCTCTCACCATTTTTTTAATTGTGTCTAGTTCTTAGTGTAAGTTAATTTTCTCCTGGATTTCTTCCATTAAGTTTAGCATGTCTATTGTGATTGTCCCTGCTCTGATTATGTTCAGGCAGTCATGGTGTATTTGGAAATATAAATGAATATACATATATGTATGTAGTAACAATTACTGAAAAAAGAGTTCATGAATATGAATGAGAGCAATGAGATGTATATGGGAGGTCTTGGTGATTGGAAAGGAAATGCAGATTATATAATTATAATACTTTCTCTAAAATAAAACAAACAGTAAAATGTTTTAAAGGAAAGTATTAAAGCTTCAAACTTTATCTAGTTTATTTCTCTTGTCTAAAAACACCTTAACTTATTCTATTATAGTAGGATTTAATATGTAAATTGTAATGCTTTATGTAAAAGAAAGGATGGCTTATAAAAAATAAAGCAAACAAGATTCTAGCCAGAATTTAAAATGTCTTCATTTGTTTCTATCATTTCTATCCTTTCTATTATTATGGAAGTTATATTCATCTAGCATATTTAAAACAATTATTCTTTTTTAACTTTATTTTCTTATCTGTGAATTCTTAGAGAATTCTCAACAGAAGAATCTCAAATGACTAAAAGGCATTTAAGAAATTGCTCATCATTCTTAGTAATCAGGAAAATAAAAATCAAAACAACTCTGAGATACCATCTTACCATGGGCAGAATGGCTAAGATCAAAAACATTGATAATAGTTTATATTGAGAGGATTTGACTAAGGACAACACTCCTTCACTGCTGGTGGGAGTGAAAACTTGTATAGCCATTTTGGAAATCAGTATGGTGCTTTATCAGAAAATAGGGAATCAATATACCTTAACACCCAGCAATACTACTCTTGGGCATATACGCAAAGAATGTGCAATCATACCACAAGGATACTTGCTCAAATATGTTCATAGCAGCATTATTCATAATAGTCAAAACCTGGAAACATCTAAGATTCCCCTCATCCAAAGAATGAATTATTATTCAGGTAAAAAAAATCCAATGACCTCATGAAATTTTCAGGATGGAAGCCGAAAAAAGATCATCCTGAGTTACCTATCCCAGGCCCAGAAACACAAACATGGTATGTGTCATGGTAAAACTGTGGAATTAGGGAGAAACCTGGTGCCAGGGAAACTTAATTTCTTTATTGAAGGAAATTTTACATTATACACTCCAATTCTGCTCAACTTTTATTCCTTCATATCATTCCCTCTACCTGCAGTGGCTCCCCAAATGAAAATTAATAAATAAACAAATAAAATCAAGCCAAACAGAAAACAAGCAAACAAGCAAAAACTAAAACAAAAATAAAGAGCAACAACCCAACCCAAAACAATAGCAAAAAAAAAAAGTAAAGAAAAATTATCTCTTAGCTCCTCCACCTTTCCTGCCACTCCAAAACCTCTTCCTTTATCCTGGTGACTTCAGGAACTGCAATATATCACACAATCTATCCATTGTCTAATCAGTTTTATGTGCAATTATTCATTGCAATGAGTCACTGATCTGGTTCATGGCTACTGGTTTCTTGCACAACATTGTCACTGGATCCTCACCAAAGCTCCTCTAGAATAACCCAAGGTTGCCCATGGAAATCCTGCTGTTATCTTTCCATGGGACCATTCCCTTCATGAAGCCCAGCACATCCTACATGGGGTAGAAGTCAGAGTGGGCCAACTCTGGACCTGGCAGTGGACCTGAGTGGTAGCTATACTGATCAGTCTAGTCCACAGAGGATATTGCCAGGGTTTCTCAACCATTAATATAAACATATATTTATAAAATATAATATGATATAATATAACATAATATAAATATAAAAACAATATATTTTATATGATACAATGTGATCATATTCTCTCTTTCCTTAGAGTCTTGCTATGTATCTCTGTAAGGCCATAGTGATATGTAGGTTCATGTTTGTCATTAACCTAAAGAGATCATCCTGACTCTGTCTTCTAAGTGCAGAGATGGAAGGTCTATGTGACAATAACTGTCTGGCATAACATTTATCAATAGCAAAGCTACCCATATGATGGCACATAGTTTCACTTTTAAATTATGTTGAAGGTAAGTTCTTACTGCATTGAGCATACATTGGTGTCAATATGTCAAAAGACATTCTGTTCTTAAATTATGACCTACAATGTGAATGTTCTCCAGAAAAGAAATGCCTTTTATTTCTCTTAGAAAGACATGCGAAATACAGTGATAATTTATTTCTTTCCTTCTCAATAATCTCTGCATGGGGATCGAGAATGGTTGGCTTGAATGATTCAAATTAGGCAAGGTAATTCCTATATATGAACCTTGAAAAGGAACAATACCTGTTCCTGTCTGATTTCTACACTTTGTCTTGAACACATTTGCTGGGCTTCTTTCCATAGTTATAAGGATAGAAGGAAAATATCATTCTCGTTTATTTTCATAGATTGAAGTTTAGGTGGAAATGATGTATATAAAATATTCATGAATGAAATTCTCAAAAAAATTTAAAAATGAGTTTAAAATGAAATAATTTTAGCACTGATTGACCAATTTTAGTGATCTACCTTCCTATCTAATAACAGATAATTACAACTGATCAGTTTTTTGTGTGGGACTAATTGACTACAGTAACATTATTAAGTGTACTAATTTGTAGAATGAGATCTAATTCAGATCACATTAATGAGAATTGCTGTGATTATGACATGTAGTAAGGTATGATATTCCAAATAACAAGTGAATATCCTGAGAAACCAAAACACTTAAACCTATAAACAGAATGAAATGAATAGTGCTTCTTCTACCCAAGACATATTATTGACATTATTGACACTTGTCCAGCCAAACCCCACTCAAGTGTTTGTGCAATGCATACATGAATGCATCAAACGTATATAAAATAAGCAAGTCATGCTTTACTATAGTAATGATTGTCTTTGTTGGGGTTACTATTGTTGTGAATGAATACCACCATCCAAAGGAAGGAAAAGGTTTATTTGGGAAGAAAAGGGTTTATTTGGTTTATGCTTTCACATCGTTTTCATCATCATTGGAAATCAGGGCATAAACTCAAACAAGGCTAGAGTCTGAGGCCATGAAGGAATTCTGCTTACTCATCTGCTTGCTCATTGCGACTTACCACACTTTCTTACAGAAACTAGGACTTGATACTAAGGGATGTCCTCATTCATAGTCCACCCACATCAATCATTAATTAAGAAAATGTCACATTTGCTTGACTATAGCCACCTCTTATGAATGTCTTTTTCTCAGTTAATACTCCCCTCTCTGACTGTTCTATCTTGTGTCTAACTGACATAAAAATTAGCCAATACAATGATGTTTGGATAACCTGTTTTCCAGTGTCTTTAAATGATTATGTTTGCGTGTTTAGTTAAACATTTACAACTAATTGGGGGGGAGGGGTCCCTGAACTAGCAAATTGTGTGTATGTAGCTCTGATTCCCAATATGTATTTTTTGTTATGTTTTGTTACTTACTGAGGAGAGAGAAAATACTTTATTCCTCATTAAATAAATTTCATTTGAAATTTTATCTTTAGTGAAAAACTGCTTTTTATCTCTTTGTTTCTATGTTTATTACAGATGTTTTTATGTTTTGAAATAGTGAACATACTAATTTATAGAAAATATTGACTCCTCTTTGAAAGTTCAAGCTATTAATTTTGCAGAAAAAAGTAAAGTACATCATTCCTGAGGGAAAATGGAACATGAAGAAATTTTATTTTAGGTAAAAACAAAAATGCCAGATATTTTAAAATAAATAATGGGAAAAATTAAATCTGGCAATATGACAAATGTGCTTTAAGGACAAGAACGCTGGGGAATAGTGAGAGATAGTCATTTGTACAGTTTTATATCACTGTGAGAGGGTACTTGTCACATTATAAGAAATACATCACATTTATGTCACTCCTATGTGTCAATCATACCTTTATTTCCATACATAGTAACCAATATCTTCCATCAAAAAACATTGCACGAGTGGCTGCTAATATTTTACTAAATATCCTGCTAGTAGAAAGCATTCCACGTTTGTGCAGAGAATATCTTTTGTCGCCAATAAATATTTGTTAAGAAAAGAATATAATCCTTCCCTTGATTCTAAGAGCTGTATTCAGCTTCTCTTTTCAACAGATGCAAATGTCATGTCTCTGAGAGATCAACTTTTTGAATAAATATGACTTATTAAAATTCATAGCCTTAATCACTAATTTAATTTAAGATAGTCTATTTTCTAAAATGTTATTATTAGGCTAATGAATATGTATTACACACGGAGCTTCAGGGCTCGTATAGGACCTGAAACAGAAATGTAGTCCTGGCGCCCTCCACAACGCTGGTCTTCTATCAGCAAACTAGCTCTGGCAGTGTCAGAAGTCCGTTTAACTGTGGCTTGACAGTTACAACAGAGCATCGAGCCAATAAGAAACATCACCATCGCAGGCTTTTAAGATGAAACAATGTTAAACGTGCAAGTTCAAAGGAAATATTTCTCCAAGAGTAGAATAGTAAAACAACAAGAATAGGAATTATAAGTGAGAAGTATGCAGCCATGGAAACAAAGCTGAGTCTGGCATGTGATTGTGGACACATCTGTGAGAAAATACTGAATTCAGACAAACCAACTCTGTACCTTATTCAGCAAGGCAGTCCCATCTTCTTCTTCTGTGGCTGGGCCATGACTGCAGTCTAGGTTCCCTGTTCCCAGAATTCTCATTCTCCACCTCTGCTTCCTGCCTGGTCACCCCGCTTATACTATACTACTGGCCAATCAGCATTTATTTAAAATATAAATAACAGGGTATAGACCATTGTCTCACAGCAGTACCTAATATGTATGTATGTATGTATGTATGTATGTATGTATGTATGTATGTATGTATACATTATTGCACGTTAAAACATTCATACAATTTCTCAATATTGGCCGTCATAGCTCTTCTCCAAAGTCAAAACAGTGATTCATCTTCAGAGCAAGGATGCTGTCCATTTTTCTCCTGGATTCAAATAATTACCTCATAGGTGCCTATGCAGCGTGTGATTTTAAGGCAATTCCATCTTTGATTATTGTCTATGAAATTCACTAAGGTTGATTTACAAGAATACAGCAATGTCGACAATACAGCACCTCCTGGGAAAGGAAGATATAATAATTTCATAGTAATTCTGATCACAATGTGTTCCCATTGCAGATAACGTGTTTCTCTTGCAGGTAATGTGTTTCCTGTGCATGAAATGGCTGTTGCAGATTAGGTTTACTGTCAGCTGGCTCTGGCACCACCTCTTACTGCCTACTTCTATCCCTCATCTCTCTCTCTCCTTCTATTGTGTCTCCTTCTTAGGTTTTATTCATAATTTTTATATAGTTCTTTCATTTAAGAGTTAATAAGTAAGCTTAAATTTGGAAATGAAATTAGAAGAGCAGTCGAGTCAGTGTTATTGATAATCTTGTTGCATGGTATTAATAACAAATGATATAAAGGAATTTAATGCCATAAACACTTAATCTGTAAATGCTAATGTAAATTTTCCTCCCCTGCATGTTGCTAAGCAACAGGCTTAAAATGTTTTGTTGACCATGAATATAATGCGGTGCATTCCCAGAAAGCATAGGCATCTCCTAATCATTTTTGAGTTATAGTATCAAATTATGCAAGACACACTCTTAGAAAACCAGCAAGCTTCTGTGTAAAGGAAAATGCCCTGCACGACAGGCAAGCACTTTTATGTGTGGCTTCAAATTTCTTTCCTATCAATAAATAAATACTCTTGCTGCATGACTGTAGCTGAAAGAAAAATGCTTTATTTGAAATTAATTTGGATAATGATGGCAAATAAAATGAAAAATAATTTTAATGTATCCTGATAAAAAACAGAACTGTACAAAATTCAAATAATGAATTTCAAATAATTTTATTCAATTGATGAACATATGGGGAAGATTCTAGTTTTTATAAAAATATTGGTATGATAATATACGTATAAGTCAAAAATTAATGTGGACTATTTTATATTATTATGACTGATATGCTCTGTGATCTTATGTGTATATAAGAATATATTAATGCTAGTGCAGAATCACCTAGGGGGAGATGGGAAACATACTTGCATAGAAAAAGATTGTATTTCAGTAAGTGTCGAAGTGGGGCTGAAGATTATTTATTATACTATAGCTGTAGGAATTGCAAATCAAAAGTTAAGGAAGTCTTATGTTATAGCAGAGGGATCTGGGGAGATTATCAAACAGGTAGATTTGCACGACTGGACACCTATACTTGATCATCTAGTGTTTTCTATATAGTTAGAATGGTATGCTTCTTTCTATAACTTCATATGTGAAAACATAAGAATGAATTGTGTGATAAAAATTCAAACGGACTTTTCGACTTTTCCTCAGCCTTCAAAAGTTTGGGAAGAAAATTTGATTTGAGGATGTAGGTGACATATATTTTAACTAATGGTTATTAAATTTTGTTCTTGTTGTTTATTATTGAGATTGTAATTTAATTACATTTCTCACTTCCTTTCCTTCCTAAAAATCTTTCCACATACTCCTCTTTGTTCTTTTTCAAATTTGTGTCCTATTTATAAAAACTAATGGCTATTACATGCATATATGCACTGGCATAGGCTTACATATTCATAAAAGCAGCCTGTTGAGTTCATATAATGTTGCTGTGTATATGTTTTCAGAGCTGGCCATTATGCATTGGACAACCTATTGGTGTGTTCTTCCCTGAGGAGGACTGCTTCTCCTGTTCCCATCTTAAGCCGATTGCCTAGAGTTCTTTGTGTAGGGTTGAGGTCTCTTCAGCTTTCCATCATTTAGTTTGGTGTCTTCCATGATAAGCTTATGTTTGGGCTGTTACGTTGATGAGACTTTTGCGCATAGCTTCTGATGTTACAGGAAGACACCATTCCATAGTAAACTATCTGATCCTGTTCCCCTAAACCCTTCAACAATGTTCCCTGTGCCTTAATTGTGGAATTATTTTGAAATGTATCCTTTGGGACTACCTGCAAAACTCTACATTTTGATTGATTGAGGTTTCTTGTAGTGATCTTTATGCGTTGCCAAGAGAAGTTTCCCTGATGAGAGGTAGAAACTACGGTTCTTTGTGGGGATAAGGACACATGTTTAGAGATCACTGTTAGGGACTGTGATGTTAATTCTCCTCCAATGATTTTGACTTGAAATTTTGAAACTAAATTTTCTTTATTATGATATTTATGTTTTCTTTATTATGATATTTATTTGAAGAACTCTAGCATAGACTTAAGTGGATTCGGAAATTGAAATTCATGGGGGTGAATACCATTTGTCATACTTTTTCTAACACCCACTGATATCTTTGGTGAGAAGAATAATGTGTACAAACAGATAATCATTTGTTCAGAGAAACAATTCTGGATATAAAATAAGTGTTGCATGAATCATAGAAAACAAGAGAAACATTTTTATTAAATGAAATAACCATAAAAATCATGATGACACTGAGGTACAACATCCAGTAAGTTTGATGTAAGAAAAAAAGTAGAAGATATTAAAAAAAAACCTAAAATTTCAGATCTTTGTATTTATTTTATTTTATAAATATAAACCTATGTATTTGTATTTTAACACTATCCCCTGATTTCATACATTTTGTATGACATTATTCAATTTGAAATCTCTAGCCAGGGTGGAAGCTCTATATGCTGTATATATAATGGTAGAATTAAAACTTTCTCTTAGTCTTATCTTTTATATATCCATGGGCTCCTACCTTTTCTCCTTTAAAAGCATATAAGTTAAGCTGTCTGCTTTCTTGAAAATGTATTATAAAAATGTCTGTGAAAATTATAGTAGCAATAATACTGTTCAAGGGAACACAGAAATTTAATAAATATGTAAAAATGTGAAGCAGTGTTTTTGTAATCACTCAAAATCGTAGTTATTACTTTGCTCACGTACTCTACAGATTTTGAAATAATGAAAGAAGATACATTAGTTAATATGATGAGCACTCAGTCCTGGATCAAAACCTTTAAAAAAAAAGGTAAATTATCCAATAAATTGTTAGATAAACTCATGGGTATATATTCTATTAATAGATTACATATACATATTTATTATAAATATATTTAGCATACTTTATCCAATGAAATTGGTTAATATGTTATCAAAATTATTCAGATAAATTATGTTAGCTTTTGTCATCAGATTTCTAACTAAAGGATGACTGCAAAATCTTCAACTGTCACAGCTTCACAAAATTATATTGAAGGCAAGAAGAGGGAAAATGTATGCTCATTACATTCGTTTTGTTGTGTTACCATTAATTAAATTCCTCTGAAAATTCATTAGTCTGATTCATTGGTGAAAATCAGGTCACTTTTCACGTTTAACCACCTCTCATAGAAACTATTGCTTCGCAGGCTAGATTTGTTACTTTATTTTTTTATTTTCAATTTATTAGATTTTTAAGAAATACCAATTCAGTCCCCACTTCCTCCCTTCCTTCCATTCTCTCCACACACCCTTCCACCCCATCCCCCATCCAGTCCTCAGAGAGGGTAAGGCACATTGTTTTGTGGAAGGTCCAAGGCATTCCTTTCTATATCTATGCTGAGCAATGTATCCATCCAAAGAGAATAGGATCCCCAAAAGCCAGTACATGCAGTAGGGATAAATCCTGGTGCCACTGCCAGTGCCCCCCCCCCCAGTCTGTCCTAGAAATTTAACTGTCCACCACATTCAGAGGGACTAGTTTGGTCCTTCCACAAAGGAACAGAATCCTTGTTCTTTCCCAGTCTGTCTGGAGTTGGTGAGCTCCTATTAGCTCAGGTAAACTGTTTCAGGTGGTGAAACCATCATGGTCTTGATCTCTTTGCTCATATTCTCATTCCTTCCACTCTACAACTGTACTTTGGGAGCTCAGTCCAGTGCTCTGATATGGGTCTCTGCCTCGGTTTCCATCCGTGTGATGGATGAAGGTTCTATGGTGATATTTAAGATATTCATCAGTCTAACTACAGGGCAAGTCAAGATCAGGCCCCGCTCCTTTATTGCTTAGGGTCTTAGGCCAGGGTCATCCTTGTGGATTCCTGGGAATTTCTCTAGAGCCAGGTTTCT
>NC_022024.1:22335329-22356250 GCF_000317375.1 Microtus ochrogaster | reverse complement strand
TTGGACTTTCCACAGGGCAGGGAACCCTGGCTGCTCTTCAGACTGGAGAGGGAGGAGGAGAGGAGTGGGGGGAGGAGGAGAAGAGTGGGAGGAGGGGGAGGAAAATGGAAGGCTGGGAGGAGGCGGAATTTTTTTTTCCTTCAATAAAAAAAAATAATAATACATAAAAAATAAAAAAAAGTAAATGTGGCACATTTACACATTAGAATACTACTCAGCAGTAAAAAACAATGACATCTTGAATTTTGCATGCAAAGGGATAGAATTAGAAAACACTATCCTGAGTGAGGTAACCCAGATCCAAAATATGAATAGGGTATGTACTCATTCATAAGTGGATACTAGCTATAAATAAAAGAACATTGAGACTCTAGCTATTATCGTAGAGAAGCTAAGTAACAAGGTTTACCCTAAGAAAAACATATATAGATCCTCCTGAAAATTGAAAACAGAAATCACCCGACAAGATTAGAAGTATGGGGGGGGTGGAAGGGATGGTAGAGGAGAAATAGGAGAGGAGAAGGGGGAGGGGGAGGAGAAGTTGAGAGGATGGGATAGTGGAGATGGAGGAAGGACAGAGATGAGAGCTAGATTGAATGGAAAAGTTTCACCCCACCCCTTGGGGTTAGTGTTAAGACTTGAGCTAATCTCTCAATTAACTTGCACCTGTTGCACCGAAAGGTGACAGAAATCTTACTACTTTTCATAATCACAAATTTGGGGAATACTTAAATGTTAACTGTTTGCAAATGGATCACAGTAAGTATTCATGTATTATTGTAATTTATAAATAGTAATGTTATAAGCTTCTAAGACTTAAGGATTTCACATTTATTTTAATTTCAATATAGAAATATTAACTTTAAAATCAAATTTTCCACATAAATCAAGATTATGCTATTTTCTAAATCAGCAACACATTTACACAAAAATGTAAAATGTCTAAAAATGTTACATATATTTCATGAGACAAAATGAAATTCTTCAGGGTTTTAAGATATAATGTCTAAGGGAACAGTGTTTTACTTTTTTATTGCCTGTGTGATAATAGATAAAATCTTGTAGATATTTCACTAATAGATTATATTTACTACAGGTATGGAAATATGAATAAGATTCTAGTCTCAAATATCAATGTGTATGATTGCATTAATACCCCTGAAGATATAGGCTAGACTGAATACATTAACTTCTAATAGTGTAAAAGGCACAGAGGACATGCCGGAATGCAAGGCATTCTGTTTACTTAGATAAACTGATTTTTATTGCAGGCGAAGTGCAGATGATAACAAGAGTAGAATTCACATTCATGTTGAGATATTGAAAAGTTTGCATGAAATGAAGTTTCTCTCCTGATCCATATCAATTTGTAAAGGCAGGCAATTCAGTTTGCTATGAAATATATTATTATGAGGCAGAGTAAAATCCAATTTACCAGGGAAATCCATTTAAATTAAAATCGGAGACTAATCTTCATATAATCCCATACTTGTAATGATGAAAAATGAATGGGCACCTCAAATGAACAATTACTTATCCTGATTATTTTCATTTTATTTGATAGGAATTATCATCTTCAAGAAAGAAAGAATACATAGAAAGGTCAGAAAGCATTTCTTGTGACCAATTTATTAAAGTATAATGGAGAAGATAAGATTGCATATATTTCCTCTGTAATAAAGGATAAAGCTACATAATAATTTTCTTTAACGTCAAATCGGATACACTAAATAATTCCAGTGTTCATGGGTCTAAACAACTTTTCTAAAGCTATTGGAATGGTGTGAGTTTCAGGTACCAATAATTTTATACAATTTCATAAACATTACAAAATGAGAATATCTTTAGGAAAATTGTGTGCATTGGTAAGTGGTTGAAAATTTGGGAATACTGAAGAATGATAAGAGTAATCAAATGTAAAACTTAATTATAAAGTTATAACATTTGATAGTATGAATATGCAACATTTCTTAACTGACCTGTAATTGGAAGAGGACAATCTGTCTCCTTATGAAGAAGAAACTGAGTTAGGGCTGTGCCCTCAGACGTGAGCTAGGCCTTTAGGAATAAATTAAGTAAAAGTGCCAAGAGGCTAGTAATGTAGAATCTAATAAATTTAGTGAGATTTTTGTTTTATTTTGAAGTTAAATGTTTAAGAAAATGTACACAAAATACACAGTGGAGTGATAAATACAACACACTGCAAATATTTTAGCTTATGCTACAGGGAACATGGAAGTGCATCATTACATTATGCAGCAAAACACAGAAAACAAAGGACTCATAAGACTGCAGAAGTACATCAGAACTGTACAAAATAACACCTTGCAAAACGTCTAATGTCCTAAGGAGAGGTCTAGAAGAAAGACACATAGTCTAATTCATGATGATTTCAGATAACTATTTTATAGTGTGATAACTAGTAAGCTGTGTTTTTTATAAGTAATAAATTTTACAGATATCTAAAACAGTTATTTTTTCATAATAATTTATTTTTACTTTCCATTTTATTGTTACTAGATAGAACTTTTATTTATTTCATGTCATATACTTAAGATATCAATATTGTAAAAAACACTTATAGTCAGTTAAGGTGGCTACTAACATTATTATGTTTTCCCTGTTTTTAATTCTCTGTTTTGTCTTTTTACAAGTTAATAGAATATAAAGAACATTGTTTGATTGAAATATGACCATTTGGAGATTCTAATATAATTTAGACATGGAAAATTAATATCCAGTGTTATAAAATAAGAAGTTATCATCTAATCATTTTCTACTTCCTAATGAACCACTATAAATTTTTTAGTCTAGTATTGTCACAAATACTTTTCATATTCTGAAAAACACTGTAAAATATCAAATATAAGGCAAAATGATTTATAAGTTATGAAAGATACACTAAAATAGGAAATTAAATAATTATTCTTATAGAATATTTAGGAAATCACAGGCTAAAGTATAAATAGCATGTTTTAAAAGAAAATTTTCTTAAAATGCAGAATGCAAAATTGAGAAGAAACATACTAATTCACAATTTAAGCACTTTCCTAACAAGTAAAATAAATTTCTTACAATTTTATAGAAAGAATTGGATGTAGATAGAAGTATATAACATTTTAAGACAAATAAATATGGCGATTAAGATTGATATTGCTTTCATAATTATATTGCATGAAAATTCAAATAAAAATTTAACTTAACTTTTTATATTTTAGGTAAAGCTTTTTAAACTAAAACATTCTCTATTCAAAACTCTAATATCAGATATATTAATATATGTCCATTTCTTTGATATTCTTTATAAACTGTGTATACCTAAATAATTAAATTTTTACCAGGTAGTATTTGTAGACAACCATTTAAATACATTAATGGGGACAGGTAGGTTAATAATTTCAACTGAACTCTTCCTAATTCACTCTGATCTAAGAGCTGATTTCTGAAATACTTGAGGGGGTGTGCAGTATCCATGCTGTTGAATTTGGGGAAATGGTTTTATTACCATGATTAGTTCATTTACCTGATCAAGTATACAAGCACGTGATCTTCCTCTACAAAAGAAGCCATGCCTTTTTTTTTAAATCCAGGTTTTATAGCTACTTTGACCATCTGTTGGATCAACCATAGTGTACAAAATCCATCCTGAAATTGACAACTAGACAGATGTAAGTGGAGACTGTACATTCATTTCCCAGAACCCAGATGCAAATAGTCACACAGAAACTATACTAATTACAACACTGTTTGACCAACAGTTCAATATCTTAAATTAATTTATGTATTATATTATATTTAGCTCTTATATCTTAAATTAACCCATTTTTATTAATGTGTATATTGCCACAGGCTGTGACTTACTGGTAAGGTTCTGGTGTCTTTCTCTTTTGGAAGCTACATGATGTCTTTTTGACCCTGCCTGCTTTCTTCCTCTTTCTCTGCTTGGACTTCCTGCCTTGTTCTATTTTTCTCTGCCAAAGGCCAAAGCAGATTCTTTATTAACTAATGGTAATAAAAAGTATTCATAGCAAACAGAGGAAATCCCACACCAGACAGAAGTATGTCTTTTTCGGTGCATAGGACTTTAGTGAATTTGAATAGTGATCCTCTTCTGACTGTGGGCTCTGGGTCTGCACTTTTTAAATTTGGCTTCAGCCCATCCACTTAGGATTAGCCAAACAAGAGTCAATGGAACAAGAATTAAAACCACAGACGTCAACATGTTCTTTCCCCTTGACTCCAAATACCTTTCCACGTGCTTTTGGTCAAACTGAACTACAGGATATAGGGAATTAAAGCAAAACTGGTTCAGAACTGTAGTATATAGTTATACTATAGTATATATGTTATATATAATATTATATATTATAGTAAGATATTATAGTAGAATATAGTAAGTGGCTGATGAGGCTTCCACATATAAAATTCATTTACCTGCTTCCAAATTATCACCAATTCCTTCCTATACAGAGACACATTAACACAATATTATCCAATATCTATATATCCAATTTATGAATGTGGAGTGTGCATAGGATAATGCCAATTAGCCTTCACATTTGAAAAAGGTGATATGGGCAATATTAAAGTGTTAGATCACTAGAAGTTCTGAAATCTTTCAGAGCAAATATTCCCTTTCATCTTGTGCAATACGTTTCTTCACTACACATTGGCTACTCTTCCTTGTAAATGTTCTGCTCCGTGGATCTTTCCATTTACCTCTTTGGCATTTTCTGTTTCTTCACTGCACATACCAAGTAAAGAAGACTAAGCATGTCAATCACCTTAGATATATTGTCAACTGTCTTGCAAATATACAAAACTCTTAAAAATTTCACTTTTTTATAAAGCCAATTGTGATTTCTTTTTAGCCATTTTAATACATACCATGATAATTATGTTTCAATAGTTTTATTGATAAAAATAGAGAACTTTATTTAGATATTTGTATACCATATGTGTCACCTTTTAGAAGTATTTACTTTTAAAAAGAATATAAAACAATATCATGTTTAAGTCAGAATACGGTGGTGTTTAAACCCTTGGATTTCTATTATTTAATTTTATTTTATATATCTATGGAGAATATTTTAAATATCATGGAGTTTCAATCCAAAATAAAATGTAACTTTATTAACCCATAATCAATGAAAAGATTGAAGATAAGAATAATACTTCAATTTTAAATCAAGCATACCTCAACATTTCTAGAATCTAAGAGTTCTGCATTGCTGCCTTTTCTGACAAATCACTACAATAGTTTTATGAACTCACAAATGTTGATTCTAAAATCCATTACAAACATGTTACTACATAATAAAAAAACCTGTGCATTTCTTTAAAATAATTTTCTCTTAGTTTTAAAAAGAAAGCTACTTCTTATCTAACAATAGCAACAAAAAAATATTCAAACATTATTGATGTAAACCTCAAACATGGACATCTCTTACACATTTAGGAATCATAACAAACTCAGCTATTTACTGAAGAAAATATAATTTTCATATTTATAAACATTGCTTAACCTTTGAACTCAAATTCTAACTCAATTGGTTCCTAAAGTAGTTTCACAAACAGAAGAACCCCGGGGCCATTTACATCTACAAAGAGTAAGTACAGCACAGGGTTATAAAGCAGATTCACTCACCTTGGGTTCAGACAGTTTCCCCTCTGGCACTCTTTGGAAGAAGGTTGATATGAACAGAAATTCTTAGATATTGGCTGACAGTTTCCTGTCCATTCTCATTTTAGTAATTACTTGGCTATAGTTTTTAAGCTTCTCTCTAATATTCTACATTTATGTGCAAATATTAATCCAACTATTCTTTATAGGTATAATCATATAAAATAAACTTTATATACCACCTTTATTTAAATTTTCAACAGAGGACTGGTTTCTCCGACAATGAAAACCAATTAAATGAAAATTCAATTAAGCAAATAATTCTGATCTCTGATTTCTAAATTATCTTGAGGCTCTGCTCTCTTAGCCTTACAAGAGCACAAACCATAGCTACTGGGAAGGAAACCATCAAAGCTGACTATCTCTTCCACATTCAATTGAACACTCAATCATCTTCCTGTCTACAAGTTAGGTAAACACAGTTATTTCTTCCCTATACGTGTATGCGTCCTTACAACTTGAACTCCATGTAATGCTACTTTAGTTTAGTGGCGCCTGTTCTTTATATTCAACCAACATGACAAGCTGACAGGATGACATTCTAACAAATCTAGCCATTTGAAAGATTTGGCCAGCACAACTGTTGGCTGTAACTATTAGCTGATTAGGAAGACTGTAGAACTAAAACGGACAGGCTATAATTTACTCATCTTGGAATGACATAACAAAACACGAGAAATGAGTGACTAAAACACAGAAGCATATTTTCCAACATTCTGCGGAATCAAACTTGAGATGTCGGTGCCGTAATGACTACCGTCAGATGAGAGTCATTTCTGGATTGTGCCTGATTCCTTCCTCAGTGTCCTCAAGTTGCAGATAGAGCATCCTTATTTCTTACTCTGGGTTTAAGTGGTTGTCATCATGGTTTATACGGTATTATCATATTATTTACCCTGGATGCTCCTAAAGGCATCATCAACTAATAAAATTAGAATATAGGGCTTCAGCACAGGATTTTGCAAATGCCCCAAACTTTTCCATAGCATAGTTTAGTTCTATAGATTAGTTTTACCTTTTTTCTTTTTAAAATTTTATATGTATGAGCATCTTCCTGCCTACATGTATATGCCCATATGGGTGCCTGTTGAACGATGAGCTGAGAAAATAATGTCAGCCTTTCAGGAAATGGAGTTTCAGAAGTTTGTGATGTACCATATGGGTGCTAGAAATCAAACCTGAACTCTTCAAACAGAGTGTGCCGTCTATTTTCCAACATGAAAGAGATTGGAGGTTCCTCCATCAAAGTTTACTCTCAAAAATTTTGGGGAGCATTATCTTGATTAATTATTAACATGGGAGGACCCAATCCTCTGCCACCCATGATAAAGTAGTCCTTGGTTTTACTAAAATTAAAGTTAAGCAAGCCAATAACCAGTCATTTGTTCTACTCTTTGCTTCCGTTTCATGCTTCTAGGTATTTTCCTTGAGCTCCTTCCCTTACCTACCTTCATAATGGGCAATGCATATGCTGTAAGATGAAATAATGTCTTTCTTTCCAAGTTACTTTTGGTCATGGTGTTAATGCACCCTAGGACTAGCAAGTGATATCAAGTACTGGCTTAAGGTTTTCTACTGCTCTGAAAAGACATCATGACCACAGCAATTCTAATAAGGCAAACATTTAATTGAGAGGGCTTGCTTTCAGTTTCAGATGTTCAATTCATTATCATTATGGCAAGGAGCATGGCAGAATTCAAAAAGCTTTCTGGCTAAATTGCACTATGTAAAATCTAGCGAAGAATCTCTTGTAAAACCAGGAGGAATTGTACAGTTTATAAAACTGCAGAATTCCACACCATGAGGTACACATTGAGAGAGATACCTTAGTTATCCAAATACCTAATTTCAGGGATCAGTTTCCCCTAGTCAACTGATTGCCACATTCTTGTATTTACACTCACGGATATAGTTAATTTTGGTCATTGGTTGTCAGTCAAGCTTGGCTTTAACACACTGCTGAAGGAAGAAAATTGTGAGCTTTCATTTGGCAGGATGCTGGAATAAGACAGGAGAAACCCTGTAGACTTGGAATGCTTGCTTAGTTCTCCTCCATAGACATATTCTGAGCACTTCAACTTCTCAGAACTCTGGGCAATTAAAAACAAAAAATGTTCTCCAGGGCCCTGCAATCATCAGCACTTCAGGAAAATGTCCTGCTGAGGTAAAGTGGTTAATCTCAGGCTGTGGGCAAGTGGCTAAATTCTTTCAGGAATTTGTGAGATTTCACACTGTCATGAGGAGAATATGGTGCTCAGCTGCCAAATGCTGAGGAGCAGAACATGAAATTTTACTTTAAAACCTCTAATGCTGTCATTTTTTTGTCTCACTGGAAAATGTATTAATTTAACATCTCTAATGAAAATGAAAATAAACTTTGGAAGTTGTAAATATACTTGCAAATAATTATGAAGCACTGCTTTGAAGAAAAAAAAATGTGTTCTTCCAACCTGTCACCTTGCATACAGCTTGGAGGTAATACTAAAAGCAGAGGCACAGAATCAGATGCACACTCTAAAATATTCACCTCATGAGCAAAGACTTCATTGTTATGTTGTTCCCCTCTCTTTAGAACCATAACACCTAGTATATGGCATATATATAGTAACAACTAAATAGTTATGGGCTAAATCAAACCTAATGAATCAAGAAAATAATATGGTAACATTTATATTTCAGTCTTCAGTCAAACTTTTGCTTTTTTTTTACTATGTACATCTTGAATGATACTCTTTAAATTTTCCGCATTATTGTTTTATTTTATCTAGGAGATAAAAATAATATTCCCAAGCATAATTTATTATAAAACAAACACTTGATGTTTTAAACTATAACTAGGGATATGGTAGATTTGATTATTCTTTTACCATGAATAATCAAAATACATTATTATTAAGCAAAGCAGTATTTTTGCATTCTTATTAGATAAATAAGCTTATATTAGAAATATTAGAAAATATAAATATTCCTCAATTTTCAGTTTCTATTCAATAACTGACAATAGTGTGTGAAAATTCTGTATATTATTCATGACTGTATGTCTGTTTACAACTATTCTTAAAAAAATAAAACAAATGTTAAACTTCAGTAGGCTGAGAAATCTAACATGATCTGTTCTCATTACTGTCACAGCTAAGCGTTTTCCTTATAATCAAGCAGAGTATTCCAAAGTGATCCTGATGGAACCCAAATATCCGTCACACTGTGATCGTCCTTTACTGCCTCATTAACTGCCTCAGGTCAACTAACAGAATGTTAAAGCAAAAATAGCACAACAAATGAGTAGATTAAAAATATGTTTGCCAATACACTGTGCTTCGTGATGGAAACACATAAAGCCATAAAATATTCCAATGCTCCTATCAAGGTATTATTTTGTTTCTAACAAAAGTCTAATCAAGGTAAATAATGAGAAAATTAAGGAAAATATAAGCATTAGATAATAATAAAAAGCCAGCTTAAAACTGTGAAAATAACTATTTGTGTTGGTAAATTTCATTCATGTTCTTATTACTGACATGAATGAACAAGACGAAGTCTAGATCATAACCTTGAGATTCTTGCGAACATTACCTGAAATACCTTTCAGGTAAAACAGTGTCCTGCATAAAAGATAGAATGGGGGCATAGAATCGGTGATTTTTTTTTTTAACTCACAGTCTTGAGAAGTACTTCAAAAAGACAGATAAAATCAACACCTTGAATTGCTATTTAATGCAACTGGCATTTTACAATAGACACATCTTTACATTGTTTGCATATTCTAGATAAGAAATCTAAACAAATGTTTTTATTTCAATATGTCTAGTTATTTCTTCAGAAATTTTCAATGAAATTTTATGTCAAATATGTGGCAACGTGTCTTATATGGAGAAATGTCCATGAAAAGAATTTTATTCTCTATTTCTTCTAGCAGTTACAGAGACAAGCTTTATAAATATTTTCAAAATTAGATACTTTTCTGTAATTGTAGATTAATATGTATGTTTGGAATTATTCTCAATTTTTAATCATCAGTTGCAACTTACATTTGATTTCTCTAATGTTCATTAGCAAAGCAGATGCATTGAGGCACGGAGCTCATGCAGAGGCCGTGGAGGGGCTGCTTATTTGATTTCTTGGGCTCCTGCCCTCACGGCTTTTGATGTTATATTATCACTATTATATGTCCTATGTGACTGCTATATGTCACTGTGAGTGAATTAAACCTGTTCTTCCCAACCTTGCTTTTCACAGCAATAGTAATTCTAACTAAGACAAGTTGGACCTAGGATACTGGGGTATTGCTGTGATGGACCTGACCAGCTTTGGTTCAGGTTGTAAAAAGAAAGGCATTGGATCTTTGTGCTAGAAAAGTCATTGAGTTCACTGGAATGTTTTGTAAGAGGTTGGAAAATAAAAATATTGAGAACGGTGCAGACCATGGAAGCCGGGCTTCTGAAATTCTGAAGAGAAGATTCAAGACTTAATCAGAGCCATTTGCTATTTTGAGTTGAAAACCTGTGGTTCTGTTTTTCTGTGGCCAAAGAATCAGGTGTGATTGACAAAAGACAAGAGCCAATAAAATAAAACCTTTATATTACTGGCACAATGGATGTATGGAATCAGGATGCCAAGAAATAAGCAGTGATTAAAAAGAGACATTCGTTACTGAGCTTAAATCTTTATGGAAGATTTTCCTCATAGCTCTGGCAGCTGAATTCTCTTAACAGGCATCCAGAAGTTACTGGTTTTGAAGGCAAAAGGGGTCAGGGAGCCCCTGAGTTTTGGCACTGCATGAAAGGGCAGCAGGCCCAGAAGAAGGCACCGGAGGAGGTTGTTGTTGAATGTGCAGCCCACTTGCATCACGGGACCCAGCATTTTGGAGATGCCGGTGCCACCTGACGACCACCAGGACCAGCAGTGGTGGATTGAAGCCCATGAGAAGGAAGATGGAGTGCGTGCACAGGGCAGAATCAGAGAAGTGACCCACGCTCTTTGGAAGGACCAAGAAGACTGTGAACGGATACCAGGTAATTTGACATCAAGTTGTTAACACTTTTAAAGTTTTGTTGTTTGTTCGGACTGTGACTGTGCTGTTGATCTTCTCTCTTGAAGTAAGAGAGTATTTAATTTATTTGTGATTGGTCAGGAGCCCACAGATGAGAGACTTTGAATCTTAAAAGACTTTGGATTTTAAAGAGATTGGATCTCTTAGCCGGGCGATGGTGGCACACGCCTTTAATCCCAGCACTCGGGAGGCAGAGGCAGGCGGATCTCTGAGAGTTCGAGACCAGCCTGGTCTACAGAGCTAGTTCCAGGACAGGCTCCAAAGCCACAGAGAAACCCTGTCTCAAAAAAAAAAAAAAAAAAAAAAAAAAAGAGATTGGATCTTTTAAAAAGACTGAATTTGTTGGCGTTTCAGATTTTAAATACTGAAACTTTTGATATTTAGGATATTTAATATTATGATGTTCCTGTTAGTGTGAGATCTTGAGGATGAGTAGGAAAGAAAAAATTGTGACATAACAATGAAGAGTCTGAGTCTCAGGATAACAAATAGTCATTGTGCTGGCTGCATTAGTTTTCTGTCATCTTGTATTAAATACTGTCACTCGAGAGAAGGGAGACTAGATAGAGAAAATGCCTCCATAAGTTAGGGCTATAGACTACGCTTTAGGGCATTTTCTTAATTAGTGATGGATGGTGTTGTTTTAGATAGTATGTCTAAAATCTGACTAAGGGCTGATATTGATGAAACAGTGCATACTCGAGAACATGGCACAGGTCAATACTGACAGTGTCAAATGAGAAGGACACCAAAAAAATATATTTAAATAATCATTGGAGACATTTGTGGAGGAGAAGTATGTTGTTGGAGAGAAGTGCTGGTTTAAAGCATATTTTTGGTTGTGTATATTTTGGTGAATTGTGGATAACCAAGCCAGGCAGTCTAGAAAATATTCCATGAATATGCGTTAGCACACATTTTGCAGGTTTGTTTTCTCTTGCTCACATTTTCTCTCAATGCAGTTTCGTCCGCTAAGAATCAATATGATAATTTCTCAGAAAATTAGTAAACAATCTATTCCAGGACCCAGCAATATTACTGTTGGGTGTGTACCCAAAAGACGCCCAATCATACCACAAGGATATGTACTCAACTATGTTCATAGCAGCAATTGTTGTAATAGCAAGAACTTGTAAACAACCTAGATGCTCCTCAACCAAATAATGGATAAAGAAAATGTTAACATGTACACAATGGAGACATCCCGGTGGATACCTGGGAACCCCTCTAGAGCCAAGTCTCTTGCCTACCCTAAAATGGCTCCCTTAATTGACATATCTTCTTCCCTGCTCCCATATCCAACCTTCCTCCATTTCCACCATCCCACTCCCCCAAGCTCTCCCCAATCCTCACCTTCTCCCCTCTCTTTCTCTCCCCTTCTCCCCCTCACCCCCACCCCCATGTTTCCAACTTTTGCCCAGCGATTTTGTATGCTTCCAATTTCCAGGAGGATCTATATATGTTTTTCTTTGGTTTCACATTATTGTTTAGCTTCTCTAGGATTACAAACTATATGCTCAATGTCCTTGTGTTTATTGGATTGTAGAGACACTGTGCAGCCAATGTTGACAGATAATCTAGACCAATGAGAAGGCTGTAGTTGTTTTGGATGTCAAAACTTGGAAGATCATTGCTAAGTAAGCAAGACTTTGGTAAAGTGTTGACATTTACTACAACATATATTACACCGAAAACACCCTCACAATCTAAAGGAGTGATTCATAGGCCACATGCTATATGTTGGAGGGGAATAAGTCAAAGTTTGCTCTGTGACAGTGCTTACATGGAACGTCTAAAATTTAGAAGAGGAGATGGTAGTTTGACTCTACGGATTCATTTTTGAAAAACTCTGAACAATTTATTTTAAATAGTGAATACTGTACTATAGGAATTTCATCTCAGTGAGGCTGCTGCTAATGTTGAGAAGACTTTGAGGCATAAAATAATTCCACAAATGATGAAAATTGACTCTTGTTCACTACACATATTAGTTTCTTCTGTTTTGGGGTTTTTTTGAGAAAAAAAATGAATTATAATTCCTTTTAAATGAAAATGATGCTGACTTAGGGAGTTCAGGCACCTTCCATCAAACTCAAAGGATACATATGACCACAGCACCCCACAGGTGGAATGAGGCCCCCAGTGCTGAAGGCTGCCCATTGATCTCATGTCATGCCACACACACACACACACACACACACACACACACGAACAACAAATAAACAAATTTGTGATTAAGATTTGAAAAAAAAATTAAATTCCATATGTCAACAATTTTATAATAAGTAAAAAACAGATAGTGATTAAATAAATTTGTAATTAAAATGGGAGAAAAACTAAAAATTCAAATGTTCCCTATTCCATGAATTTGAAAATTCATATTCAAATTATGAGATTTTAATTCATAAAGTAAATAAAATACTTGACAAAACTATGAATGTGCATTGAAAAAATCTTAAATTTATTGTTCTATTTTTTTGGAAATGAGAATTTAAAACAATTATATGCTTTACGCACATGATTCTCTATTCTGTAGTTTTTCTGATTTTTCTTAGAAAATGCAAAGCAGCAACCTATTATTACTGTTAATGTTTCAAATTAACAGGTAAAGTACATGCATTTCAAATTATAATGGAAAAGTACTTTTTTAAATATTGAATTAATAAAAAGATATTCTATTAATACAGGTTGAGTGGTAGTGACAGCCCTAAAACATTTCTTCCATTTAAAGCAAGCTTAGAAAAATATTTCGATTTTCAATAGAGAAATATGAGTGTTCAGATTGCTTATAAAATTGCTATTGGAAAAATGTCACCTATTCAGTTTTTTCTATTCTTCCAAATTCTTTTAAAAATTATATTATGTAGTCAATACAGAAAAAAAGAAAAGATACAGTTAAAATTAGTAAGTTATATGTGTTATATCAGCTAAAATAATTATATATATATGCATATTTGATTTTTTTGAGACAGGGTTTCTCTGTAATTTTTGGAGCCTGTCCTGAAACTAGCTCTTGTAGACCAGGCTGGCCTCAAACTCACAAATATCTTCCTGCCTCTGCCTCCCGAGTGCTGGGATTAAAGGCGTGTGCCACCACCGCTCGGCCGTTACTATTTTATATTAATAGGTGATAGTTTTAAAATAGAAGAACAGTTGTAAGAATCTTCTTCTAATGTGTGATTGAACTTGCAATTATTTTCTTTGGCTATGGATAAAAAAGAGAATCAAAGAGACAGACAGACAAACATACAGACACATTAATACATATATACTTATGATATTCTATTTTATACAAATTACTTTTCCTAGAAATAATTTCAGCATTTAAAAACAAAACCCAGTAAGAGGCCTATTGTTTTTGCTTTACTTTTTATCATCTAAATTCCTCAATTGGGAAAATGAAAATGGTGATGTAAATTTATTATAAGGAAATAGAGTTTGATACCTCTACAAATAAGTGGTCAGTTAATGCCTTAAAATCCTGTCCTCAGTAAATGAAAGTCAATAGATATTTAAACATTAGTGTACATTGTTTTCAAGTTTTATAGCTAATGGACATTATGCACATTTACAAAAGCATATGCATAAAATACATGCCCAAGAAGATCTATTGGGCTATTTGTAAATAATTAAAAATAACTCTTGTGTGTATAATCAGGATTTGGCATTTACAGTTTGTGAGTTGAATTTGTACATAATATATATGTATTATTATAAAGCATTTAAAACAAACATTATGTATAATAAAAAAGTTTTTAAAACATTTCTTAAATACTTAGTCTTTTAGTTAATTGGATATTTAATGAAGAATTAAAAAGCTTATACCACATTTGGAAAAATCATTTGTCTCATTTTAAAGGAATTAGTGAACAAAGCTAGTGATTTCTGCCTAGATATTATGTGGATAATTTTGTTTGTTTTAAAAAAATAAAAACTAATTTTAATTGTCAAATATTGAGCAATACCAGTTACTGAGGGTGTGTTGATGAGTGTGGATCCCATAAGAACTGTGGACATTACATGTTAAAAGTATTTTTCAGAATTTCCTTTTCTATATTTCCCCCTGAGTAATAAATGCTTTCTTTTTATTTAAATCACACACACATACACAACCTTTTAAAATATTTTAGTAGAACTGTATGACTTTTGTTTCTTCTTTTTACCATCAACCTCAAGCTCCTCTCTACCAGACTCTTCCCATGATCCCCATCTCCCAAGTTGTTAGTTTCTGTTTCTTTTATTATTATTGTTACATACATGCATATAAATATATACAAGTATATGTAAATATAGCCCATTGATTTAATTTTCTTTGCTTGTATATATATATATATATATATATATATATACACACATATATACATATACATACACACACACACACACACACACATATATATATATATATATATATATATCACTTAAATGCCTTAATGAGGAAAGGAAACTGTTGATGTATATATATTATTAGGAAATATATTTTGATACCCCTATAAATAAAGAATCATTTGAAGCTTAAAATCCTGTCCTCACTTCATGAAAAATAAATAGATATTTAAACATTAGTGTACATGGTTTCAAGTTGTATAGCACTTTATCTAATTAATCATCACTGAAGTCATAAAAAGAGTATTTCTTTAATTCAAAATTCAGATACTATCTACTAAGTATAAACATAAATATGAAACAATATGCATTTAAGTTTTTTTCAAATTCAAATTCACATGTGTGTGCATGTGTGTATGAATGAGCGTGTGTGTCTCTGTGTGTTTGCCTCTTCATAGAGGTACTTATGAGAAAAAGTTTTAGCTAAGCAGAATAAAATATTTTAGTGGTGAGGAGAAAACCAATCTATAAAGAAAATGTGACTACCCTAACCTACTCAATCATATGTAGTAGATTTGTTATTTTCTAACAAATGCAATTTAAATTAGCCTTTTGACTTTGCATTTATACTGCTTTTTAAAAAATGTTTTTCTCTCTTTCTCTGCATCATAATTAGTTATGTTGTGGCCACATTATCAAAGTCAGAAAACAAAGCTTATAAGAAGACACGGGACTATCACTATTCAGTCCGCCATTTCTTTGGTCGAGAGCACTGCTGGAGGGATTACATATTTAATGACCTCATGTGAGGTGGTTGTCTGCAGCACAGCTAAAATTTTCAAGATGCCCATAACTGGGGCCTACCTCATGAATGCAGTCCCTGAAGAAGTCCACTCAGCACTTTGTAGAAGAGACTATTGAAAGACTCTTTCCAGTATTTGCTGGTTATCACTATTTGACAGTCACTGTTCTAATGCAGAGTGTGACTAGAGAGAACTAACAATCAGACCCCGGGGAGTATGTATTGGATAAGTCAAGGAAAGAAAACCTGGGAAGTACATTAATAAGCAGATGTTAGGTGAAAACAGTTCTATGTCAAAAAGGTAAGAATCCTTACTGAAAATTAAAAGATGGTAATTTTGCTAGTAGAAACTTTACTTTTTAAATACTGACTGGACATTTTAAATGAGTATAAATGGTAACTAGAGTCAAATACCAGGAAGCCTGAAAAGATCCGGTATGTTTATTTTTCAAGAAAATTAAGCCAAGTTAAATGTTGGCAAGATCACTAGAGTTCCATAGCAAAGAGCTTAAGCCAAAGAGTGAAAAGAAAGGAGTGATAATTGATATTTATCGGTTACCAAAGCAAGAAAATCATATGCTACACTGAAGAAAAATGGATTTTTAAAAATTGGTTTCAAGTGCAGGGGGAAAAATGGTGTGTGCCATACAGTTCTATAAATCTTAAAAGTTTGTTGGTTTTGGGAAAATGCCCATTGAAAATGGAGAATAAAATGAAGATTAAGTTTGGAGCTTGTGGTAGTTCATGCTAAGCTAGAACAATGATAATTTGGAAAGAAAGCCAAGGAAGAGTATACCCAAATGTATGGATGCCACTGACATACTAACAGGCTAGGTACATGAAAGTACAAGCTATCTAGTATCTGATGACACAGATTTACAAAGAAAGAGCTACACAGTTTGTGCTCAGTATGTGAAAATGCAATTTTAAATCGGAAAATTCTCTTTGGGGAAGGGAAACCAGAAGTAGAATCAATTTTGGAAGTTCATTGATTTTCACAGTATCCACAAATAAACTGCAAAGTTGATAATTCATTGGGATGATGAAATCATAAAAACATTAGGTTTGTCATGAATATGAAATGATAAAACATATGGCAGAATGAGAAATAGACACCATCAGTTGTCAAAAGAACGAAAAAGGAACAAGAGTGGAGAAATGATGTGGTCTGGAACGCTAATCCTGGATTAGATTTATGAGTCAACCACACTGCCCATATTCCAATCTGTCATTGTAACTTTATTATTCGTGCTACGTGTGAGACAAATGTTACAAGACAAAGTTGAGGTATCAAGGGCTGCGGCATTGGATAAATTTGCCCTCAAATCTCTGTTCTCCAACTTCAAACATAGACAGAAATATTAAAACTTAATCTTGCACACTATTCTCTGTAAGAAAGCACAAAAAGTCATAAAGGTTCAACATTTTCTGATGTGTATGTGTGTGGTGTGTGAGTGTGTGTATGTGTGTGTATGTAGACCTTAATTAATATGATATCAATAATATTCCTTAATCACTCATGAACCTTTAGTTTGTATAAAGGTCTCTCAGTTGAACCAGAACTCTCTAACCTATGGTTTCTAGCAAGTTCCCTATCTGAAAAATCTCCTGTTGCTCTCTTTAGTTGGATGGTTCATCTTCAAGTTATTCTTAAAGAAAAGGAAAACAAAAGGCTATTTATTCCTCAAGTAGATCTACTGTTCCCTCCTCTGTCTTTAAAGCATGGCATTTCAGTTTTGTTCTGAGCCACGACACAGGTCTGCAGGCGCTGTGTGTGTGACGTAGCCACGTTCTCCGTTCCTCGGGTGTTCTGCTGCAGCTTCCTTATACACAGCATACCTTCATCCACTTCACCATCTGTTTCTCTGTCTCTGCTCTCAGATGGCTGCATGATGTGGGTAGAGCAATAGTATGTCTGTGCAGGTGTGCTTTCCAACTTTAGCTATGTCTTAGCTCTGCTCTTTGATCCTGTTATGTGGCCCCCAGGTGGTGTCTTCATCTGTTTCAACAATTCCTGCAGAACTCTTTCTGCTCCTGAAACTTCTAAAAAGTTAGATTTCCTGTTACCTTAGCCAGGTATGATTAAATGATCTTAATCCTCTTCTTCTTCATGTCTCCTGTTGATTCTTAACAGCCACAGTGAGGGATGGACATATAGATGCACGATCTTGAGTTTGATGGCCTCTATCTACGGCCATGCATTCTGTTTGCTAACTACATCTTTGACTTATAAAACTGCACTTCATAATACAGAAAAATTAATTACATATCTGCCCATGGGCTTTTGCCAGAAAAACTATCTAGCTTCACCAGGTAGCTTTGCAAAGAAACTGACAATTGATGTTAGCAATTATAATTAATGACCACAAAGAGATCTTTTACCTCTTCAATCTTAGTAGGCCTGATGACAATTTAAAAAAGATTATTTGATGCTTTGGTACCTTGTGTTTGTTCAACAAGTTATTTTCATACTAATTGCTCAATATAATCCCATTTATTATTATTCATCATTTTGTGGTAGTGTGTACATGTTCTCTCTGTCTGTATTTCTCTATTTCCCTGTGTGTGTGTATGTGTGTGTGTGAGAGTGTGAGTGAGTGTGTTTGTGTTTAGGAGTGTGTTTTTTGTATATGTGCATGATTTCTCAGGTACCACACTCCATGTTTTGAGACAGTCTCAGAGATTAGTCTAGGCTGACTAGTAAGAGACCTGTGTCTTCTTCCCTAGTTCTGGGATTACAAGCACTCACTAGAACACTCAACTTTTGGGGTTTGTTTAGTTTTTTGGTTGTTTGAGAAAGGGTTTCTCTGTGTAAAAGTTTTGGATGTTCTGGAAATCACTTTGTAAAGCAAGCTGGCTTGAAATCCCAAAAAGTGTCCTGCCTCTGACTTCTGGGTGCTGGGATTAAACATGTTCACCACCACTGCCAAGCTCCAACATTCTATTTAGGCTCAGGAAAATTACATGAATGTCCTCAGCTTCCCCTGAAAGTACTGGTTATGATACTTCACTATGTTCTATATGCTCAGTTGTTTTTTTTTTTCTGGTTAGTAATTTTGTGTTTGAGGGGGAGTATATGAAGAAGACATTTCAAAAGTTTGTTTTATTCGACTGTCAGAAAATTATTGGATCTGTTTCAATTTGTTACATCATTCAGACTGAGGTTTGAAACCATGCTGGCTAGTACACTATTAAAACTGTCAGATTTTATTATAGTTTATCTGATTTTTCTAAAAATATAAAACTTTAAGTTAGTCAGCTAGGAAATTAGACTTCTGATTGTTATTTCATATTATAAAGAAATATGTTTTGTTTCAAAATATTAAGTCATTTTGTAATTGAAATTAAGTCCAAGCAAAACAATAGATGCCATAGGTACTCACATTAAGCAGAAAAAAAATTTATGATTATTCCAATAGAAGATGTAATAGATCACAAAAAGCAACTTAGAGTTTCTAATGATTTAAGAGTCTGCATAGGGGCTGGAGAGATGGCTCAGTGGTTAAGAGCATTGCCTGCTCTTCCAAAGGTCCTGAGTTCAATTCCCAGCAACCACATGGTGGCTCCCAATGATCTGTAATGAGATCTGGCGCCCTGTTCTGGCATGCGGGCATACATGGAGGCAGAATGTTGCATACATAATAAATAAATAAAATCTTAAAAGAAAGAGTCTGCATAAAGCAGAAGTATCTCTGCTCTAAGTTGGAAAACAACATAATTGGATGCACTTATTTAGGATAAAGAAATACAGGTGGATGCAAATTCTTTAGGAAAATGTGCAGGTGTCCTCGGAAATCTTTTCAAAGCCTAACTATGTGTTTTGCTATAAATACAACATTATGTATCCAATTAATTAAGCAACATTAGACTTATAGTTATGCCTCCACATTTGCTTATTTCAATATTAAATGCGTTTCTCTTATGACTGAATGCTTAGAAATTTTGAATAACACATAGTTATGTTGAAAGGCAAAATCAAAATTATATTTGTGGGTTAATGAAATCATTGTGATTTCTCTTTTTTAAAAAAGCTCAAGAAATTAAAGGGGCCTCATAGTGCTTTTTCTTCCAGTGACCCATCCTGAAAGCAATTTAAATTTTTTTAATTGCACAAGGAGTAAATAAGAACTTTACATAGTCAAGTTTCGCCTTCAATTTGCAGTCAAGATTCAGCCACTTTTCTCATGTTATCTGATCCATAGTGCTAGCTAGAGCAATAAGACAAAAATATAGTATCTTAAAGTGAAAGAAAATTGAATTGAATTTAACAACTTTTATAAAAACCAAACAGTAAGAGGCTGGGAGGTGATGGCTCTCACCTTTAATCCCAGCCCTTGGGAGGAAGAGACAAGCAGATCTCTGTGAGTTCTATGCCACCCTGGTCTACAGAGTGAATTCCAGGACATCCAGAGCTAAACGGAGAAACCCTGTCAAAAAAAAAAAAAAAAAACACAGGAAAAAACAAAGCCATTCTTATATAGTCTCTCCCGTTTTTGTTTCCTTTTGGTGGCTTTGTTCATTATATAGTCTTTATCAAATTCCACTTGTAATTTTATTTTTATACTTCAATTTAGTTTCTTCTTCCACTATGGCCATATCCTATTCATTGTTATAGGCTAATCAGAATCTTTGATGACTACACCTTTTGATTGGTATTTTCTAGAAAGTTGAAAGCTAAAACATAGAAGTTGATGCATTTATAGAAGAACAACAGTTTTGAATTGATATAGAGAGAATAGAGAACTTTGCCTTGCCTCTTATTTTAGTGAAAATACTGTTAGCTTCTATCTATTTAGTTTGATGGTTATAGTACACATACATTCCCATTATAAACTCATTTCTCTCATATACTAATTTTGTTTTGAATATTTTGTCCAATTTAAAATTTATAATCCTGAATTTATTTGTGCTCATATGTTTGGGTATGGGTCTGCATATCGGTATGTGCACACGCATGTAGAAGCCTGTTGGTAGACAGAAGGCAGACAGTGTTGGTAGACAGATTTCTTGGAACTGATTATAGGTGGTTTTCAGCCACTAAGTGTGTGCTCTGCCAACTG
>NC_022024.1:22306035-22335003 GCF_000317375.1 Microtus ochrogaster | reverse complement strand
ACATCCCCATTGTCTCAGAATGTGGGTGTACCCCTCGCGGTCCTGAGTTCCTTGCTCGTGCTCCCCCTCCTTCTGCTCCTGATTTGGACCTTGAGACTCAGGTCTTAAAGCAGCACCAGCACTATCACTCAGTCACCTCTCCAGCCCCACGATCTGACACTTATATTGCATTCACAACTTTTAATACATATCCATCTATAAAAGCATAAATATATAATGTTTAGTGGCCATTCACTTTAAAGCAACATCTCCAGGGCCCCTGGCATGGCTCAGCAGTTATTTCATGATATGTGATATAAATCTGGCAAGTTGAGCTCAACCCTTCAAAGCCACGTAAAGGTGGAAGGAGATAAGTGACTTGAAAAAGTTGTCCTCTGTCCTCCCGTGGCTCAATTTAGGTTTCTCTCTCTGTCTCTCTGTCTCTCTCTCTGTCTCTCTGTCTCTCTCTCTGTCTCTCTCTGTCTCTCTGTCTCTCTGTCTCTCTGTCTCTCTGTCTCTCTGTCTGTCTGTCTCTCTCTCTCTCTCTCTCTCTCTCTCACAAACACACACACATACACACACACAGGGCTGGAAAGAGAGAGAAGGCCCATACAATTACTAAATAAGAAATCAAGAAAAACAATAGAAATGGTCTTATCCTTGTGTTGTTATTCAGGAACTGTAAGTAAATAATTTATGCTGTTTTCTTTCCATGCCCTAGTTTGCTCTTTTGTCTAATGTACACGTTTGTATTGACCACATAGGTCTTGCTTTTCTGTGAAGGTGAGTAAAGACAGGCATATATTAAAGCATTTTTGGTGCTGAAGTGCCACATCGGGCACCCTTAATTTGCTACAAATAAGACCAAATTAGAGTTTAAAATGAGAACACTGCTACATGGCGTTTCTGGTAGCCATGTAGCATCCTAACAGCGTGTAAGCCATTAGAAGATTTAGAACTGAGCTCAATCAGTGGCAACAAAATTAGAAATAGAAGAAGATCAATATGGAGTGCTGTTTGGAATGAGGAAACAGCCCTGGGCTGGAAAAAAAATCCATTTTATCTTATTTCTTCTACTTTAGTATTCTGGAAATATCTGACTAGACCAATAGATACAAAATCCCAGTCTGTTTATGAAGGAAAATAACGGTCAATGGCAGCAAGAATGATACATAAATATCAACACAAAGATCTGTACAGACACATATGCTTAAAAGATGAATTGCCTAAGTAACATACAATGATTTTAAAGAAAAACCACAAAAAAATGAAATTATACTTAATTCAAATTAGTAGAAAATATCTAAATGGCTCTATAATTTGATCTGTTTTTATCCAGTTGATAAAAGGTATTCTTTTTATTTTATAGTTTTATAATAAAAATGTTCCTCCAATAGACATGAGGTGCTTCCAGAGTATTTTATGGTCAAGAGAGATTACATGCCTTGGAAAAGAAAAAATAATCTAAAAAATAACTCTGTAGAGCCTTGAACTTCTTAATTCAGCAGTAATCATAGAGCTCTGACTAGAGGCTCACTTCCCAGGGAAGTGTTTGGAGGAATAACTTCTAAGGTGCCTCTAGGAAGCTGTGTTTGGTCTCTTTAAATGATAAAACCATTCATTTGGATGTATTCATTCAGCACACCAGTCTTTGTGCATTGAAAGCCTCTGTCTCTCATCCTTTTGCTCGATGATAAAACTGGGAATGGAGATTTAGTAACCAAGTCTGCTAAGGGTCAGTCTGAGTGTTCTGAAGCCCAGGTGGAGACCATGGTAGTCTATACTATCTCCAAAGCAGGCTTCTTGATAGCCAATGAGTTCTAATGCATCCCCTCTAACCTACAGTTTATCCTTCAAAGAGACTTACAACACAAGCAGCTCTTGAATGTTTATGAAATACAGGGTATATTTGAACTTTTACCTATGAAATAAATCTCTGGAGAGACGAGACACTTAAACATTAAAATATGTGCTTCACAAGCTGGAGATTCTATCGACCCCAAGCAAACATAATATTTATTGAGCGTAAAATATCATTAAGGGAAATTTTTTTTTTCAAAAATGTAAAAAATCTTTACAAGGAAAAGATGAATAGTGTCACTGGGAACTATAAATCTTCCTGGTGTTTGGAAGGATTGAAAATACCAATATTCTACTTCAAGATTTTTTTTTATGCAGAGGTTCATCGGGAAATTATTAATTGTTTTAATCATCAAATTTTATTTAATTCACACTGTCAAGTTGGGAGTATAGGCCCCAGCCCCTCGCATCTATCCCACACCCCAGGCCTGGTTTGGACTCCAAATCCCAGCAGGCCAAATTCTGACCCCTCCCTGGGGATGGGGTCAGGACCACTCCCCAGGGTACTTTAGTGAGCTCCCAAAAGAGGAACACGTGGTCTCCCTTTCTTCCTCCCAGGGATCGTGTTCCTGTGGCTTCCCGGTTCCCCCTGGGGCCACCCAAGAGCGCAGAACTCCTATTAAACCTTAGGAATATTAAGAATATTCCTAAGAAGAACTAGTTTTCATAGTAGAAGCATCACATCTTAACGTTTCAATTGTTTACATTTTGAACAAATTTGAGTTAGTATTTAGACAATCTACAGAATCCAATGTGTGATAAATTATTATGGAAAATAATTTATCTCTTTACAACCTAAAAATAATATAATCTAGGAGATTCAGTGCTTCATTTTCTTAATGAGAATGAATACTCCATGCATCATCCTGTTTTTAATTATCAAAAAGTAGTCACTCTTTGTTATCAGAGTGCTTAAAAGCTGTTCCCAGGAAATTAATAAAGGGATAAGTCACCATGATTTAAGTACTTTTATGGACACTGTAAAATCATCACTTATAATGAAAAATAACAAAGCAGTCTTAGATCTATAATTAGCCTGGGAAGTTAAGGGATTTTTTTTTTTTTTTTTTTTTTGCTCTTTCTAAAAACCATACTCCATTTCCCAGCTCCCACTTCAGAGACTTCACGGCTGTTTGTAATTCCAGTTCCAGGGGATTTTTTTTTTTTTTTTTTTGCCTCTCCTGGGCTCTGCAGGCACAGTCATATGCAGAAACCCACACAAATAAATAATAAATAAATATTTTAAATGAAAAAATAAGATAAAAATAAATGTGCTTCAATGCTATAATACTGAACTCCTAATGTAGATTATAAATTCTCAGTTGGGTACTAGGTTTCAGAAGAGTAAAATCATAGAAGGGGGAAATGTTTGCTTGCTAAATTTTTTAAAAATCTTTTTATAATCGCTTTCATCCTTTTGCCACAAGATCTTTAAGTTAGAAACTTAACTAATGTCATCCGGCTCTATTGAATCACTACTACATTGAAAATGTTAATATCACTTGATCATGCTGAATAATGATTTAACATGGCAGTGGAATTTTGTGGTAGGATCAAGGACAATACTACTAAGAGTTGGGTGGTCTTGTGAGCTGAGACCATTGCAACCAGTCAAAAAATAATGCTGTCTGCAGTCGGTGATAGACTGTGGGTACATTTCTGCATCTGACACAGGAAGGGTTTCTGATCTTTATCTATCACACTTGTCTGGAAACAGAAACCATTAACATCTTCATGGAAGTTTTACCAAGATGTTATGAAATTCCTAGTCAAGGTTCTCTGTTTAATAACCTTTCTGTTCTCAATAAAGACGATCTTGCTTTATGCTACAGTTCTTGAGGAGGTTGTGGTTGCCTTGGATTCAACTCTTTACTCCAATGTGTCCGGTCCTGTTGCTTAGAGCCTAAAGAAGGACTCGTACACCAAGTCTTTCTTTCTTCTTTGATACGTCTTTGATTTATTTTATATCAAGAACAAGCTGCTTTCCCTCACCTATATTAACATTCTTATCTATAATAATAATCATATATAAAAGACACAGCTTTTGCTTATGGTCAGACTGGGTCTTTGGAAAGCTCAATGTTTTCAGGTTCATATTCAAGGACCAACTTTGAGTCCCCATTTCATTTTACTTTTGAGATTTTCTTTTATGGGTACTGAACTTAGGAGAGTATTGTATTTCTTCCTGACTACAACTTGTCTCTTATCTCACACTCCCTCTCAAATTCATCACCTCTTCTGTAATTCCTAGACATATATACCTCTGTGTGTGTGTATGTGTGTATGAGAGAGAGAGAGAGAGAGAGAGAGAGAGAGAGAGAGAGAGAGAGAGAGAAAAGAGAGCTTGTCTGTGTACATCAAACCATCTGAAGTTAGTATTACTCTTGAGTACTTGTACTAAGGTAAGACAAGAATGACAATTTGGGACTGAATGAAAAAAAAGGAGTTGGATTTTTGGAGGACATGGATTCTTTCTGTCCCTGCAGTTATTAAAAAATAAAGAAACAAATTCAAAATACACAAGCACATGAAAAAAACCACGAGGAAAAATATTATTAAAACTATAATTTCTAGTCTTGAAAGGAGTGTTAATCTACCTTAGTCACTCACACAACGGCACTGTAGAGCATTAAAATTCTGTAAGAATGGTAATATACTCTCAGGCTCCCTGTGCAAAAACATCTCCAATCGGCCTGGAAATGTATCACCCGTGGGAAATAGCCCAACAAGAATATCAGTGCTCTGAATTCTCCTCCGGCATTTGTTTTTATTAACTGTAAAGATTAATAAAATATATAACATAATCTGTGGAATCCCGGGTAAGAATTTAAAACTATTCTAACATCTGCTGTTATTTTATTATCTGTATAATTAAATGCAAATGAAAATTTCAGAGAAGAAAGTGTTTATGTTCATTACACCTTGATACAATACATTGTAATTTCTTTGTGAAAAAGAAAAAAATCCTTTAATTTCTGAAATCTCAAGTGAAACGAAAAGATTAGTTCAATTTTAATCAAATGCTTCAACAACCTGGGTTATATTGGGATTGTATGCTAAACACTCCTTTTAATGTACTCCCAAGTTCCTGTTTCTCAGTACTGAAATTTTTTTTCCAGACATACCTCATTTTCTGATTTAAAGAAAAATGCTTTCAATTGTGTTTATGATACTTTTTAAAAATTAGTATTCTACATTCAGTATTCAAAATTTTATGTGCTGATCTCTTTTTTTAAAGGATGGGAAAGAGTTTAATATTAGTCTTTCCCCCCTTTTAAAATTTCCTTTTAGATTTCATTTTGCATTCCAATCAAATTTTACCCCCTCCTCCTTTCCCCTTCCCTCAGCCTACCTTCCACACCTTCCTCCCAAGAGGTAAGACTCTGATGGGGAGTCAGCTAAGCTTGGCACATTAAGCAGAAGCAAGACCAAGTTCCTCCCCTCTGCCTTAATGCTGAGCATGGCATCCCATGGGAGAGAATGGACACCAAGAAGCCAGGTCATACAGCAGGGATTGATCCTGGTACCCTCTAGGGTCCCTGCAGATAGTTCAAGTTTTATCACTGTCTTCTGCATATGGAGGACCTAGTTTGGTCTCAAGGAGGCTCCAAGCTGTCAGTCTAGAGTTCATGAGTTTCCACAAATTTGGTTCAGCTGACTCCATCACGATCTAGACCTCCCTTGCTCATTTAGTCCCTTCTCACTGTCTTCTACTGGATTTCTGGAGCTTTGCCTGGTGCTCAGTTGTGGATCTCTGCATCTGGTTTCATCAGTTATTGGATGAAGGTTCCCTGATGCTTAAGGATGTTGAGCAGTTCCTTAAATGTCTTTCAGACATTTGGGATTCTTCTGATGAGAGTTCTCTGTTTAGCGCTCTGCTCTATTTTTTAACTGGATTATTTTGTATTTTGATGTCTAGTGTTTTGAGTACTTTATAAATTTTGAAGATCAGCCCTCTGTCAGATGTCAATATTTCCCCCAGGTTATATAAAGCACATGGTCACAGAGAAATCATATTTTAAGAATTATTGATAGCATTTTTCGACATTTTACTAGCACTCTGATTTCAAAGTTTATTTTAATTTCATGTACTGTACTTCCTTCTTTTTTTCCCAACTCTGGAATTCATGGGATGATACTATTGTGGTAATAAGTGCACGGTAAATCTGATATACATATTAACTAATTATATATAAGAGATCCTCTGTAGAGGCTGGAGAGATGGCTCAGTGGTTAAGAGTACTGACTACTCTTCCAAAGGACCCAGGTTCAATTCCCAGCAGCCACACATCCTACAGCTCACAAATGTGTGTAACTCCAAGATCAGACACCCTCACACAGATGTTGATGTAAGCAAAGTGCCAAGCACATAATTTATAAAAATTACTTATGGTAATAAATAAATAAAAATAGAAATAAATTAAAAATGTCTTCTCTGTATAGGACCAAATTCTGTGTAATGAACAAATATCTATGATCAGACTGTTGTTAATAAGAAAACAAGGTTCAATATCTGCTTTTATATTGTTACTCATGTTCCAAACAAACTTAGGCACTTGATATAATTGGTTCAACTTATGTACCACCATAAGAAAGTTAGTATTTTTCTTATTTTTGGTGTTATTTTGTAATTCTACATCAACTCTTCATTTCTATGATGGAATTTTCAAGGCTAGAATTCCCACAGCAGAAACCAGCTACAGTGAACTGGGTTTCTATCATGCACTGGCAACTGAAAAGTACCTTCCTATACTCTATCATGTATATTCATACAACACACAAATAGAAACACACACACACACTCAGATGAAGAATCAGACATTAAATAGCACATGTATTATATTATTTATTTTAGCCATTTTCAGAGCAGTTTTTAAATGTCATACATCAGAGGTTTCTCTTAAATTCTATTCTTCTTTAACTTAAACGTTATTATGTTTTTGTCTTTTTGTGGTTTTTCATTGTTACTTTCCTATTTTAAAGTCTTCAAGTTGTACTGTGGCTTTATTTCTTTCATTATTGTTTTTAATAAGATCCATATTTTAAAGTGGAAAGACCACAATCTGTAGCCATGATTTTTATCTAGAATGTGACCAAAATGTTCTCAACATAACCATTTTATGTCATAGTAGCATTCCAGCCTCAAGCCCACTTGTTTAATTTTCAAGTATATCATCTTTTACCTTTCTAAAATTCTGGCTTATAGTAAAAACAAGAAGCACATTTTTGGTGTTTAATCAAAGAACAACTACCTGCTTTGACACGTTGTTTGGGTAAAACGATGTTTAAGAGTTCAGTACATTTAATTCATCACCTTTAAATAATCCTTACCTCTGTGGAAAAGCCTAATTCATTAAGCATTAGAACATGAAATTTCACTGTGCTTTTCTGTCTGAGACCTGAGCTTATTGAGTGTGACAATATGCCAGGGAAAGTGTCAATAGAAGGGGATTAGGAAGGACTAAAAGCACCTTTGATCTATTTGGTATCGACAGGGAATAAAACAACTTGGTAGAGAATAAAATACCATCAAAAGCAATGAATTCGCATTCAAGGTGTCTCAATAGACCAGAAGTAGTGAGCTGCAGAGAGATAAAGACTCTGTTTTTCAGCAGCAGCTGAAATTACGTAGTTTTTACCTTGAAGCTAAGGCTTCATTCCCTCCTTCCCTGTCCTTCACATTTACTTTGTCATCTTCATAATTCACCTTCACACACAGGTTATAGAATCCTGTTACCATCTGTGTCTTCTTCATCACTCCTGAATCACATTGCTTTTTATCCTGTTTGCTATTAGTTTAAACAGATTTATATTTCATCTTTTGTCTGTTAATTGATAACACTATTATTATTCCAACATTCTGTTTGTTTGTATGCAACATTGCTTATTTTTAGGTTTAATGCTATACTTTTTAAAGTATTTCTTGACTTAATAACTCCCTATTTCAGGTTGAATTTTGTAGTAACTTGGTACTGTTAGAAAGAAAAGATTTAGCCTTTAGTACCCTTTTTCTCCCAAAGAATTGAGTTTGTTTATTCAACTATTGTTTATTTTTTTCAAAGGTTCGGTTCATATTACATTTTCTGTATTAATAGTAGAGATCTACTGAGCAATGCAGGTAGTCATTAATTATCTTCCTTAGGACAAATTTTCACTTGTACAGAGAAGGGTGTCATTCACAGAGCCAAGGAATCAGTTCTTTTCACTGAATGATGGAGTCTCTGTCCTCTGAGGAAAGAAAGGAAATTTGTTAAAGTCTGAACATTCTTGCACAGAGTAGTGGTCATGACAATAGAAGAACCTAAGGAAGACTAAGGTAGAGAGGATGCTGGAAATAAGAAAAAGATAGTCCTCTGTCAAGAATATCTAGATGTTTCCTGTATTTAAGGAGCTAGCCTCAACTACAAGCATGGAAAATGACCCTGCCAACAGGTGTTTCCAGTTTGAAAAGCTTTCCGTCAGAGGGAAATCCAGATCATAATGTCAGAATGAAGCAGTTGTTCTGGATATAGAAAGAATTATTAATAGACTTACTATGGAGTTATTGCATGTGTAAGCAGATGGGATATTGAAATGATAGAGATTCATTAATAAATATTACTTTTTATTTCCATTTTGGAGATCATTTCTTTATGGCTTTTAAAGGGCTTCACAGCTGCTGTGAATTTATTCATACTTATTATTTCCCCTGGCCCAGCATGTGAAAGTTTTTTTAGAAGAGTACATATATATTATTCTGTTATTCCTTTAATTATATGCATTATTTAATCATTATGAAATATCTGATTAAATAAATGGAAAAATAATAGGGAGGAAACTAAGGATTTCTACAATAAAGGATTGAATGCCACTTTTATAAATTCTTTGTATAAACACTGAACATTCCTATGGATGCTCTTACTTAAGAAAAATATTTAAGGAGTAGAATTTGTTGCCTTCAATTAGAATGCCTAATGTTAAAAAATAAATGAATAGAATAATCCATTAGCTTTTAAAAAATATACTATATAGAATAAAAATTCAAACTGGGTTTGGCATGGGACCTGCTTATCACAGGGCCCAGATCTGATGGGCCATCTGCATTTGGGTGCACATCTTCCATGTCTCATCTTCATGATTAAGCTCAGTGCTGCACTACCATTTACCAGCTTCCTGAAGAGAATATGTGAGTCACAGTGGCCTGGTGGCAACTAGGAAGCTTCATTTTTGAATCCCAAGACATAACCAAATGTTCCTATGATTGTAACAATTAGATGCCAGCATTCTGGCAGTGATATCATTCAATGATGCTTCTATTTCAGCTGAACTGTCAACATTTTCACCCTGCTCGTGTGTGTGTGTGTGTGTGTGTGTGTGTGTGTGTGTGTGTGTGTGTGTGTGTGTGTAGCAGAACATAAGCTTTACAAAGACCAAACAACACAGTGATCATGTTGGTATTCCTTCCTGGAAAGGGAATGAGGTCAAGGGATACAATGCTTAATATTATCCAACATGTAATTTCAGAATGATTCTTTATTTTTGTCTATTGTCTTTGCCTTTGAAACGTTTTACAGTGTATCTCAAGTCAATGGGTTTTTAAAAGAAATGAAAAGGAGAAGGAAGAAGAGAAGAAAAAGAGCAGGAGGAGAAAGAAAAAGAGGAAGAAGACGAGAAGATGAAATGGGACAATGACTACTCTTGAGGAGGGTTAGGGTTTATACGGAAACTAGACACAGGCTAGATAGTTCAAATATAGTTTTAGAAGGCTGGGTACTGAAAAATAGAATAATCCCAACAAGTGCCCAAAGCTAGTAAAAATCTTCTATATAATTGTGTGCTCTTAGTAATTCTGCAATGGATTAGTTATATCATCTGGCCTTGGCTGTTTCACAGCATTCAGTCACATCACCCTGGGATGAACACCCTTTGATCTAGGGTAAAAGAGAAATTTCTTCCAAGTCCACCTACCAGACTGTTATTAACTCCATTCTAATACTATAATGATGGCTTTAATTCATTGCTGCTCATTGTACAAAAATGTTCTTAACGTGGTAATGACAGAGGAGAGTAGGGAGAGAGGAGAGGAAGTCTCAGGGAGAAAGGGAGATAAAAGAGAAACCAATGTCTTTTCCTATATTCAAATCTCTGAAGGGAAATTCATCGTTTCAGCTATATTAGTTATTAGCAAAAAAGTCATTATCCTAAAATAGGCAGAAAGGAAGAGAAATACACATAGGTTACATGCTAAGAGGCTGAATCGCTGAGAGTCATATTAAAATATCCTTATTATTCTTGATGTATTGTATCCAGTTTCTAATTAGAGGTTAAGAGAAATACAGTTTTAAATAAAATGTATGATTCACTTTTCAACTATATTCCCTATACTAGAACACCTTATTTTTTAAAAAATTATATATAAGCATATATATGTATGCACATGTGCATGTATAATGCACACATGCATTATACACACATACATACATACTATGTTATATATTCTATATTATTGGGAGACACTATGACTTGGGAGATGTAAGGAAACACTCACTTACCACAGAATAAGAATCAAAGACATGCCAAAATAAAAATGCCACCTAAGTCCTGTTTGCTCATCCAGGAAATTAATTGTGCTTGTTTATAGGGCGATAGATAATTCAAACACAACTGCTTCCGTGAACAACTGAGTCTCCATGGTGAGCACTTAAAGAAAACTGGACCACTGAAGCTCTCTGCAGAACATTCAGCTTGCTGGACAGACAGAAGAGTCTTTTCCTCATTAATTAGTTACTAATATTCTAACAACCATGGGAGTGAAGTCTTGTGAACATTAAAGACTTCTAAGTCTCAGTGTTTGAAAACAAATGATGTTTGTAGCTGGGCGGTGGTGGCGCACGCCTTTAATCCCAGCACTCGGGAGGCAGAGGCAGGCGGATCTCTGTGAGTTCGGGACCAGACTGGTCTACAAGAGCTAGTTCCAGGACAGGCTCCAAAACCACAGAGAAATCCTGTCTCAAAAAACAAAACAACAAAAAAAAAAATAAAAAAGAAAAGAAAACAAATGAATTTTGTTTATTTGCGGAAACTCATAAGCCTCCTTACCATTTGACATGGTTCAAGTTAAAATCTACTATTACTCAATCCCTCTGGTGCTAGAGAAATTTCCAGAAATCTACAAGAATGACCACTGCTAAGACTCATATCCATAGTGGAGAGGGTGCCTGAATTAGCCTTCCCATATAATCAGAATAATGACTACTGTAATTGCCATCATAGAACCTTCATCCAGTAACTGATGGAAATAGATGCAGTGATCCACAGCCCATAGGCAAGAACTGGGCTGAGCTCCTGGAGTTTGGTTGAAGAGAGAGAGCAGGGAGGCACCAATCATGGCACAGAGACAGCTCAGGGACTCTGGACTGACAGCTGGGAAACCTCAATGGGACCAAACTAGACCTGCTGAATGTGGACGAGAGCTTGATCTGCTGTGTTGGGAGGGCTGGCAGTGGGAGCAGGACTTATCCTGTTTGTATGAACAGACTTATTTGAGCCCATTCCTTACGGTGGAATACCTTGCTCAGTCTTGATACAATGGGGAGAGGTTTGGTCCTGCGCCCAGCCCAACTTGCTATGCAGCACTTTGTTGACTCTCTAAGGGAAGCCTTACCTCCTCTGAGGGTAGATGTGGGGTGGAAAGGAGTGATCTGTATAGGCCAGAAGGTGGAAGGGGAGTGAGAACTGGAATTGCTATGTAAAATGAAAAAAATAATTAAATGAAGAAGCCATTGCTACATACTGCTAGGTACTGATAAAATTTTACGACTATAATATGACTTAGCAGTATACATTCAATAATGTTCTACTGAGGTTGTTGAAAAATATATAGATAAGGTTAGGAGGCAGAGCCTACAAAACAATATTTTATATGGTTTCAGCAGGAAAAGAAGAAACTACTTAAATGGAGCCACGTGCTAAAATATTTAGTATAGTGAAGAAAACATTCACATCACAAGTATTACTTGAACACCTTTGAACTATCAGTTAAGCTCAGTGAGATTCAGCTGTAGGTCCATAGCAAATTTTATTGTCTTTTGGCATTAAGAATAACTGAAATGAATACATGCCTCAAAAGAATATTTGGATTAATTGAACGTAAACTCATGTTTTCCAGGAGTGAGGAGCAGTGTAGAAGCTGATATAGATTTGACATCAGGAAGTTACAGTGCCATCCCAAAACTCTAATACTCTGGACCTTTTGTAAAATAAAATTGTCACCAGTCTTACTTTTTTATTGTATAATTTAGTATTTCCAACAGGGAAATTTAAATAATTATAAAAAGCTATGGTTGTGATAATGTTAATGAATATTTGTTTTTAATATCATAGGCATAGATACATTCAAAATATTTACTTTGGTCTTATGTCTAATACTTAAGAAGGGATCAAAGTAATTAAAATACTTTCTATATGACTAAAAGACAATTTAATGGAAGTGTCATGAAAGCCTTTGGCATTAAAGCAGCATTTGTTGTTAATTTTACTCAGATATTATTGCTCTCTTCACTTGTACAAGGTTTTCATGAAAGCCCAAAGCAAAAACTGCCTTTCATCACTTGTACCTAGGAATAAATAAAGAGAAGACAGGTTTCCCGGGCAGGAATGATTAGAGGTTAGGGATAATCTAGATTAGGAAATTGACTAGGAAGGATGATATTAAGGGATGTATTGCATAACAGGGTGACTCCATGTCCTGGTTTGTCTCCATTGTCTACTTGGTGGGAATTTGAATTACCTAGAAGACAAACCTCTTGCCTTGATTGCAAGCATCAAGAAAAAGAGGCTAATTTGAGGATAGAAGACACACCTGGACTGTTGCTATTGCCATCCATTCCCTGCAGTTTCAGACTAAATAAAACCAAGAGTGTAAGAACAACTTTATTTCTCCCTACTTCCTGACTGGAGACAGTGTGGCAAGCTGCCTCAAACTCCTGCCACTATGACCTCTCAGCCATGGTTGACTGAAACCCCACTCTGTGAGAACAAAAAGAGCTTCTTTTTTGAGTAACTTTGTCTGAGTATTTTGTTAGAGTAACATAGAGAGTAATTAATACACTCTGCTAAATAACAATGCTTTAGAGGCAACATTGCTGAACCCAATTTTTCAAGACGTTTGTCTCAAAAGATAAAAAAAAATATGTGAATTGACGCTTATGCGAGTGAGCTCAAAGAAGATATTATTCAGCTATGCATATTGCAAAACCTGAAAGGCTTTTTTTTTGCCTTGTTTTTACTAAAAGTGTTATATTATGCAGTATGTAGAAGTGTAGGGGGACAGGTGAGGAAGGGGTCTTTTCTTACTGTAAACACAAACAAACTGGAGACAGGGGAAAGTGGTTCACCAGGGCTCACATTTCCAAAGTACTTAGTTCTGAGGGAAGCATGCTTATCGTGACAAGCCATGAATAATGGAACACAACAATTTCCCTGAGAACTAGTGAATAAAAGAAGATGCATGGGAGACAGTTCTCTCAGGATACCATTCAGGACCTTGGCTCAGTGGCCAGAAGACTTCACAGTAAGCCCCACCAACCTTTAACCCATAGTACCTAAACAGATTCTTCTCTCTCAAACAATTTCTCTCTTCTCTCCCTCCCTCCCTCCCTCCCTCCCTCTCTCCCTGTCTCTGTCTCTTGACCACGTGTGCACATTCATACACAAATATGGTACTCTCATACTTAAGCAAACATATCAAATTTTGGTTAGATGCAAGATATCAACATTTTAAAATTTTTCACTTTATTTTTTTTGTTTGTGAGCAAATTCCTATCCATGGGCCATCCAAACAAATATTTATCTGCTTTTCAAAAGGTCCCAATGATTAACCATTGCTCAGCCTGGGTTATCAATCAGTTTGTTAGGTCTTTTTTTTTTTTATAGCATTGATAAAGATTATGGACAGGAATGAGGTTGACCTTAAGATAGTCATCCCGGGAGGTATGCACTCAGAATGGATGGTGGCTCTCTTATGTCTGTACACAGGGAGCCACCTACCAATGGCCTTCTCCAGCCAATATGTTCTAGAATCTCCTCAAAACACAGAAGGTAGGCAGAGGCAGGCGGATCTCTGTGAGTTTGAGACCAGCCTGGTCTACAAGAGCTAGTTCCAGGACAGGCTCCAAAACCACAGAGAAACCCTGTCTCGAAAAAACCAAAAACACACACACACACACACACACACACACACACACACACACAGAAGGGATGCCACCTAGTGCAGGTTTGCATACAAAGGCTTTGAAATGTCACTAGATAACTCAACTGAGGACCCAATGGCACTCCCCTCCCTCTTTCCCTATGAACAAATATCAGTCACCAACAACTACAATTATGACTAACTCTTGTAGTGCAGCACAGCTGACCTGATGAAGAGTGTGGCTAGGTTCCATATAGGGTTTTGCACAATGACAATATGTATATTTCTGTGTCTTTGTGAGTATGTGCAATCCTCATCGACTCTTTTTTTTTTTTTTTTTTGAGACAGGGTTTCTCTGTGTTGCACTGGAGCCTGTCCTGAAACTAGCTCTTGTAGACCAGGCCAGCCTCAAACTCACAAAGATCCGCCCACCTCTGCCTCCTGAGTTCTGGGAGTTCTGGGATTAAAGGTGTGAGTCACCACCACCTGGCATCCCATCGACTATTTTAAGGCAGGATCTTATGCTGAATCCAACAAGGTTTGTAGTTTCTTGCTACTTTGGAAGTCAGCAAGCACCAGTGATTCTTCAAACTGGTTACAGGATCTTAGAGGTTCATCCAGCTTGTGATGGTTGTAGGATCTGACCCCTGGGAGTCATTATTACATGCTTTAAACAGCAGGGCAGATATTTTTTCAGTCAAAATGTCAATATTTCTATCTTTCTTTTAGTAATTCTATGTTGAGTTGGGACTAAGAGCATGTTAGTTATAGTAAAAAAAATACTGACATGAACTTCAGAGTTCTATGAAAATATACTGAAATCACCTAATGCAAATATTTTCCCAAAAGAAAAACTTATTTCTGAGGTTCAAACATATTTAAGCTACCCAAGTACAGCATTTTATAGTTAATATTTTGATGGTTTATAGAGTTAGAAATTAATGATGTGTCATCACCTGAAAACAAACAGAGTAGGTGTTGTTTCTAAGAGCAAATGCTAGATTAGTGTCATTTCCGTCACAAGAAGCTGAACATCAATTTCGATGCTAATCAGTGGTTGAAAGAACAGATTAGTATTGGAGTGAAGAACATTATCTTTTCAAGAATCTCTTTATATGATGCTCCCTGCTGAGGCTTAAAAAACAATAGAAGGAGGTTATGGCATCTTAAAATGAAGTATCAGTTGGAGAAAAAGGTGATGATGGAGAGATAAAGAACTTGGGAGAGGAAATATCTAAGTTGAACGTCTCTGTAACAAATTTATTTTTGCCTGTATTGAAGTATCTTGCCAGCAATATAGTGAACAAACTTATATCTAAAATAAACAGTGTAGAGCCCTCTAAATTGAAAAATACAAGCTATATGATTTTTGAAGGGGTTTGTGTTCGATCATTTTACCATAAAGCTCTTAGGCTCAGAGCTGCCTTTTTCATCTCTACTCTGAGATGCTATTTCTGACTTACATTATATCTGTTCTACTGCATTATTAAAGAAACCTAATCAATAGAGTGGAAGCAGCAGCGTGCTAACAGTCCTCAAAGGAAATAAGATGGCGTTACTCAACTTTGAGGGCAATAAGTAAGTGATCAAAACCATGTGTTCTTATACTAGAAGTCTCTTATTATTTCCAATGAAGTTTTAAATGAACGTATCTCTTGTATCTACAGATATTCTCTATGAAAATATATTCAAGTGAATACAATAAATTTGGGGTTAAGGAAAATTGTTTAAACGAATAATGATTTTTTTCATATTTCTATACATGAATTATCAGTTAAGCGGAAAAGGTAAAACAAAACACTTAATTTTCTTTTTCTCAATTTTCCTAGAATTCTTATCGACATAAGCAGGGTTCTGTGCAGAAATTCAAACTTTGGGAAAGAGAACATCGTTTTGTGTTTATCAAACTTGCTGCATGCTCAGGCCAGCTGTGTGAAAATGTTAACTCCCTTACCTTCCATGATAGGTAGGATGAAACTTGTTCTCCAATATCGTCAAGAGAACGTCAGTACTTTAAAGCTCTCATTTAAGCACGATGCTTGTGATCCTAGTTATTCAGAGTGTTGAAGCAAGAGAATTAGAAATAGTAGCCTACCAGGAATGCAGACCTAGTTACTGTATCTCAAACTATGTGTGAAAGTTCAAAGATCACCCAGGCAATTTTGGAAGACCCTATTTTAAAATGAAAAAAAAATTAAATTTGTGTTTGTTTGTACTGATTATATTTTATGTATTTTTGAATGTAACTTGGTAAAGATGGGAAAGAGGACCAAGTAAGGATGCAATTAAAAGAAATTTTCAAGCATAGCTTTACTCCAATTCATAGTAAACATTAGAACAGATAACACTGCAACCCCGTTCCAATCTGTTACGAAATTAGATTTCTACTCTTGGTAAAAAGCAATTACAGTTTTTGCTGTTTAATTCAGGTCACATATCAGTTGTCTTCTCGAACTGATATTTTACTTTTTTACTTCTTTGTAGCTTTCTTGTAATTCTGTGCTGTAGTGAAACCAACTTTCTTCTGAGACAACTTTTTTAAATAATGCTTTGCTTCATAATAGGAAAAATCACAAACTAAAATTTCTACAATCAAGCTGTGTTTTTTTATGCATCAGCAACCCTACTGCTGTTGAATGAGGTGATTTACCAGATTTGTTCTTATTACTAGTATATTAAAGATTTTTGTATAAATAATATCTTCATCACATTTTCTTTCACTGTCTATCACTAAAACAGTCTTACAATTATTAAACAAAACTTATATTAGCTTAGGCAATATCTCATCTGTAAATATTAATGTCTGCTTGAGAGAATAGCCTAAATTGTAATATTTGAGAAAGTAAACTTTTATGTGTGTGTGTGTGTGTGTGTGTGTGTCTATGTTTACATGACTATGTAGAGGTTCATGTACCCTTGTGCTGATGCATGTTGAAGTCAGAGGTAGACTACAGGTTGCTTCCTCAATCCCTTTTCACCTTATGTCTTGAGACAGAGTTTCTCTTTAAAGCTGGAGCTTATAGCTCTGGTTAGGCTACACTTGCTGCCAATGAACTCTAGGATCAAGCTGTTCTTGAACCAGGCTGTGGCTGCAAATGATGCTGGATACAATCTCATGTCCTCATGCTCGTTCGTGGACAAGCATATAGCCAGCCAAGCAATCTTCGCTGCACCTCAAGAAGTTCTAAATAACAATACTTATTTTCAGGACAGGTTTATGCTTACAAGACAGCTAAATAGAATGAGCAGAAAAAATCCCTTGTGTTCTCTTCTTTCCCAGATATGGTTCTGATTATTGTTTTTTAGCATTAGTGTGCATCTCTCATTGCAATAGATTGACAGATAATGCCACATTGCCATTAACACATCCATAGTGTATTTTTGAGTTCTGTTTCATAGAGTTACTTTGGTTGTGAACATTCCTATTATCATGTATATGTGATTACACTCACTAAGGCAGTAGTTTCAGTGCACAAAATCATCTGTGCTCTTCCTGCTAACATTTCCGTTGCTCGAGCCCCTGGCAACAGATGATCTTTCTAGTCTCTGATTAGTTGTGCCCTTTTAAGAATACCATGTAACTGAAATCTCACTAAATATAACATTTTTGTGTTGAGCTCTTGCAAAATATATGCTTAAAATTTCATCTGGAATGTCTTAGATGCCCCATTTTTTAACAGAAATTCTTATACTCTGTGTGCATATCATAGTTCATTATTTACCATGAAAAAAGGGTATTTAAAATACTCCCAAGTTTGAGCAATTTTGAATTACTCCTTAAACTTTTGGGTATAAGTTCTCTTATTGATATAATTTTAAGTCATTTAGGTAAATATCAAGGAGTGTGATTGCTCTTATATATGCTAAGACTCAAGCAATTTCTGCCAGTGGCATTGAGTGTGACTGAACCAGTGTGGATTCACACCAGCCTGAGTATGATTTCCTGGACTTGGTTGATGGTTGTATCAGTCTTTGGATCAGAGACAACCTACCAGGTGTGCTGTGGTATCTCATTGTAGTCTTGATTTTCAAGTCCCAGATGATATATACATTTTCAGTACGTTTGCAAACACTTGCTCTTCATCTGTATTATGAGCCCCTTGATGAGACATTTGTCTCTATGACTCACTTATTTTTAAGGTGAGCTTTATGCCTTCTTATTGTTTAATGTGGGGATTTATTTTTTTTTATTTGGAAATGTTTTAATAGACATATACATCGACCAACCCAGAGAGCAGGCCCAGTTCTCAGGAATAGGTGGCCTGCACAAATAAAACTGCATGCTTTATTTTATTTCTTTTGGAGTTATTTTAATTTATTTTTATCATTACTGTTATTATTATTATTGTTGTTTGTTGAGCATATTGTAGCCACAGAAAAGGAACAAAGGTATCTCATTTCATTAATGCCTAAAGTCAAAGAAAAGGGATGTTTTGATTTTTTTCCTTAGAGAAAGAGCACACATGCTAGGAGGGTTGGATGTCTAGAGGATCTGCAAAGACTTGCAGGATGGGAAAGAATACGATAAAAATGCACTGTTTGGAATTCTCAACGAATAATTGGTTCTAAAATACGGGTTTTGGTATATAATTGATGACAGGGTGTTTTTCAAGGTATTCTAACTTTTTACGTCCTGGGTAGCTTTAACTTGAAACTTAATCAACATTCATTTTACCATCCAACAGTAAGACAATATGTGGGTACTATTTCATTAACCTTATTACATGAAATCTTAAAAATACACATTATTATGCATCCCATTTTCATACAGTGCAACTATTAGTGATAATTAACTTTTTTATGTGATACCTACATGACAGATAACCTAATTTTCCATAGTACAAATGCAGAGGCCACCTATAAAAACCAAATAGAGGCTGGAAACTATGAAAATTTTTGAGTAGTTAAAAATGAGCTTTCAAGCAGCTGAAACTACAGAAAAGGTGAAATTAAATATTTATTCAACACAGGTTTCTTCCACATTCAATATTTATTTACCACAAATGTCAAGGTTTCTGAGTATTTTCCAGATGAGACTGTATTTTGATCGACTTAAATCAGAATATTAAAAGTATATGTATTAAAAAAAATAATGCATATCTAGAAATTTTGCTTAGGTATGTAACTCTAAATTTATAGGCTCAAAATTGGAACATTTTAAAAATTATACTTTTAATAATGTATCAGTACCAGCAAACAAAATTATGGGAGACCAAGAAAGGTGAAAACTGATCTTGAAGTGCCTGCATTATAGATAAGGACATTTTTATCCTGAGAAACAATTCTTAACTTGAGAACACACTCTGGGTTTCATTCCCTAAGCAGTGATTATAAATATTTAAGACATACACAGATTGTCTTAAAGATACCCATGGGTCATATACAACTTCTCATACCAATATGTGTGTGTATATATATATATATATATATATATGCTTAACTTATGTTTTTACTGAAATTTAAAGCCAATAACTAATTTTAAAGTTCTCAATGGGTTAAACAGGAAACAGATAAATTTTGGTAATACTACCAGGTGTGGTGTTATAATTCTATTAAAATATATGCTTCTTCTTTGGAATGTACAATCAAAATAATAATGTGATATGTTGCCAGAAAGCTTAGAAGAATTTTCTGCCTACAGATATTAACAGTATAAACTTCATTATATAAGTCTTATTTACACAGTCCGTAGCATTATTACTTAGTTTACTTATTTCTAGCTAGTTTTTCTAACATAAATTATCCTGTTTCTCTTTAGCTACATTTTGCCTCTGGGATTTTTACCTTTCTTTATTCTATATATCTTTTTTTTTCCTTCTTATTCCATGGCTGTCTGTGTGGCTTTTTGTCTGGCCCTTGGAGCCCTCCTCTCCTTCTCCTTTTCTTGCCACTCCCTCTCTTCCTTAGATTTTCCTCCTACTTATTCTCTCTGTATATCAGCCCTGCCTATCCTTTTTCCAGCCTAGCTATTGGCCAATCAGTTCTTTCTTTATTAGACCAATCAGGTGTTTTAGGCAAGCAATATTACCCAGCTTTTCAGAGTTAAACAAAGGCAACGTAAAAGAATGTAACATAACTTTAATTAATATTCCATAACATTTTAATTAATATTCCAGCAACCATGGACGCATTCACGAGCTATGAAGTCTGCCCAGCAAATGTGTCCACTCTTAAAATAATGCTATAACAGTATTTGTAATATCAAATTATTATTTTATCGAATTTGAATCCTTCACGAGAGAACTCGTGTCTGCTTCTTTAAACAGTGGTTTAAAACCTGCATAACGATGGGCATCACACATCCTATTGGAGAACCTAATATTGTTTTGCTAATTTAACCTGATGTCAAACTGCTTTCTAAATACTTGATTTCATACCCCTAGAGAAATGCAACTATCAACCTTAGTTAATCAAGCTTTTCTTTGCAGTGAATGACAGTAAATGCAGACTAATGGCTTCCTGAGGTGCTGAGATGAGGATAAGTGAAAGTTCATATGCAATTGCAAAACAGGACATTAATTAATACTCAGTAAACCTCCCTGACAATATAGAAGAGGATAAATTAAAAGTAATGTAGAGCCAGATGATAGTGAGAAAGACAAAAATGATATCTTTTTTTTTCCCCAGTAGAGCTATAGCAGTTGTGATTGCCTATACTGGGACTATACAATACTGTCTACCAAGAGTCGGTCACAGACTATGGGGAGAAGGGCTCATGGTATGTACCCCACCCTGGGGAACTATTGGCTATTGGATCCTGGAGAAGAGAGAATTATTTTCAATTGTTTACCCACTGTAAGGGCTTGAGCCTCCAGTGGACATGTCCACATACATAAATGTGCTGACCGCCCTTGGTTAAACTCTGTGGCTTACTAATAAAACAGAGAGACACAAAAGTAGATAGACTTGCAGCATTCTAAGGCAAGGGAGTTGATAAGAACAGGAAAGATACACAGGAGGACGTGGGAGTAGCCAGAATGCATTGTATATGTGTATTGAGGGTACATGTTTGATTGTGTATATGACATTTTATGTAATAAAATTTCATTTTTTGTGTGTTTTTCAATTCTCATAAAGAAAACATAACACAGTTGTGAATTTATCCCTGATGATGCTAAGGTTGTCATCTACTCACTTGATTATAATGCATCTGCACATAATGTATCATTCAGTGTAAATTATTGTCATAAATGTAGAGATAAAAGCCTGTAAAGACTAGGGAAAGTACATAATGGATACATTTCTTCAGCCAAACATGTGATTATTACAAGAAATGAAACTTGAATCGCAAACAGAGAGGAAAAGGCATCGCATGAGCTCTAAGTTGAAACAACACGTTCAGTGGAAAAAGTGCATCTCTCAGAACACATTCGGGCATTTTTCCATGAGTAGGATAGCTCTAGGAATTTGTCCCAGACCTTGGGAAGATAAAAAGTTGCAACTCTAAATACCAGCCAAGAAACGAGTTTTCCTTGCTTGAGTAATGCACAGAATGAAATCTCTGTTACATCTGCATGTATCCGAAACAGCACCCTCCGATTTTCTGCGGTTTAGAGGAACTGTGGAACACACACTAGCTTTCACACTTTACTAAGAGCACGAAGCCCAATTATAATATTGTCAGTTGTTCTATTCGAATGTGTCAGTTTTCATATTATGACTTTCACACCTGTACTAGCTAAGATTAGACAGTCATGTCATCCGAGACCACCCAGCATCTAAACTGTGAAAATTAATTTCGTTTCACCTAAGCGCAGCCCCATGCTGGTTTCTTATTATTCACGTACCAGAGTAGTTATGACTTTTGCCAACCAAATGACTTGCTTATTATTATAGAAAACACTGGAAAGAGTTGTGGGGGTAGCGTATCATATTTTAGTATAAAGCTAATAAAAGCACTATTTTGGGAAGGAAAGTAGATTATGAAGTGATTCTTCTATTTCCTCCTTGGTGATTATGCAACTGAATATATCTTAGTGATGAATATCAAGCTCTCAAAAGTATCTGTATGAAAATATGTGTGGTAATATTAAATAATAAACCATTATATGCCCCAAGTTAGCATTTCTAAGAAGTAGTTTTTCAAAATGAAAACAAAAGTAAGAGGAATAAAGACATCCTAATCACAGTTGGAGTTTTAAATGAAATATCACATCACACGATGGCATTAAACGGAAATGAGGCACAGATTTGATTGTGAATATTGAAGTCATATGAATGGGGGTGGATATGATCAAGATACATTTGTTTAGATATGTGATTTTCAAAGTGTGAATAAAAACATTATTAAAAATGTTTTCTCCAGTGCATGAAAATGAGAGCATCTCTTTACCAAATAGTTTAGCTCTCAAATACAAAACTGTTTTAACTATGAATATAAAATGTGTTATGAAAAAAATCACTTGCTACAGACCTAAAAGTCATCTCTTAGACACTATAATTGCTTTTAGTATCTTGGTAAGAAATTATCTCATTGACATATTATTTGTATTAAATGAAACAAACACAAATTGAGTCAATGATATATTTGTTAATTAAGAAACGCTTGCATTGAAACCAAGACAACAAGACTGAGTATTTATTTCTCCTCTTCTTATTTCTTACCTATGTTGCAATTTCCCATACGCATAAGATAAAAATATGTAGAAAAGTCTAAAATATAAAAAATGATTACTGGATATAAGAATGTTGTACCTAATTTCAGATAGTCATAAGTTTCTAGATTGTTGTTTATCAATCAAGTCTTTGGAGGTAGGAGATGGCTCAGTGTTAAGGAGAGCTTGCTAAAGAAACATGAGGATGTGAATTCAAATCTTTAAGCCCTACAATAAAAAGAAATATAGTCATAGCTGTGTATGCCTATGACCCAGCTGCTGTGGAGGAGGCAGTAATGTTCTTCTACCATATTCATATAATCATGATTGTTAGCAATTAATTATGTGTTATTAAAACAAGACAGTAGGAAAACATGATGTTTGAGGTTCTCTGAATGTTGAGCATTATAATCAGATTGCTACATATTACATACAGGTATTGAATTATCTCACTGCACTCTATATTATAAATATAGAAAGCACATATCAATTAAAAATTTTCAAAAGGCACATTTAAGAATGATCTAGTATAAAACGCTTAGAGAATTTTTTCTAAAGATGAATATGCAAGTCTACCAGTTAGTCTTTTATTGGAATATTTAGAGTGGCGTCCTTAGGGTATTTTAAAATCCTGTTAATAATGGAGGACTAGGTTGATTTAAAGAACCATCATTATTATTCACTCATGGATTAATAGTCTTAACGTTGTGTCAGAATACATGGGCGGGGGCAGCAGAAATGTTTTGCAGAACTCTTCAGGCTTCTGGTTTCTATGGGATGAGTGCGCTGATTTTACTAATATGTGCAGGAGACATTATTTACTGCTCATTGGTGTTATGTGGCAGGTTTCACAAGTAAATTTTCATACAAATATATCATATTTTTGATCATGTTTATTTCATCATACTCTTCTGCTCCATTTCTACCACCATTGTCCCTAGTCCTCTTCATTTCTCAAGACTTTCTCTTCTTCTATATAATTTCACAGTGTTCCTAAGTGAATCAGCAATTAAATGAGCCATAAATTAATCTTGAATATATTTCACAAAATAGGATACTCTTCACAGGAATTTTCTGGTACATGAAATAGGAAGAACATTATTTCTGTTGACTGATATATCAACTCACAAACTTTCATAATGTACTCAAATGTCTATAAATATTTTCAAATAAAAAAATGAATTTATCAGTCACTATTTTCTTTTTTTCTTATTGCATGAATGAGTATTTCTTGGCTTGTTTACTAGGGTTGAAAAGAAGGCATCTTTTATTCTGTGGGAAAGTATTGATCCTTTTCTCAATGGTTATGTGCATGTTGGATTTCAAAGATGCCTTCAGCTGCAGGAAATTTAGAAGAAACACATCACCACATTGTAGGTTGCATTCTGAGTGATTACTTCTGCCACAGTGCACGTGTTGTAGAACATTGTTCAGAAGAATCAGGTGGGCAAACCGAGATCCATGTAAGATAACTTATTACTATCTCAACAATGTTGAGGCTAGGATGAGACATGATTTGATTTCAAAAGAGGATAAAAGAAATAAAACACTTAATAGAGGAAATCAGTAGGGTTTGTGAAGTCAGAATCCAGGAAAAGAGAAGAAGAAACTGCTGGAAGACTGACGTGACAGTTCCTATGGCTGGTGAGCTGTGAGTTGCAGGTTAGAGATTTAGTATGTTTGGACAACTTTTGGTGTGTAGCACCATTGCGGTTTTTAACTTAAAGATTAAATTTTTAGGTAGAAATACGTTATTTATCATATACATAGACCTACATATACATGTATACACACACACGCACATATACATCTTGAGCTCAGATTAGAAGTAATAGACTTTAATATTATTAGAAAGTTTGACATAATAAAATATTTTAAATGTCTCAAATAAATAAATGATTTTATTTTTGAAATCTCTTTTCTCTTAAATATGCTAATATTGAAAACTCACACTCTTTCTGTATGAGACACATTTATAAAATGACTTAAATTTGTACTAAGTATCATGGGATGCTTTTCCTAAATTAATTCACTAATTTCACTCGTTTATTCATTACTTTCTCTCACTCTGTTTTTCTTTCTTACATTCATTTTTTTGATAGATCAGATTCCTCTCTCATACAATACACCCATAATGAGGCTTCCCCTTTATCCATTCCTCTCAGTCCTTTCATCTCTCCTCTTCCCCAGATCTATGTCTCCATTTACCTTCAGAAAAGAGTAGGTCTCCAAGAGATGACAGGCAGTCAGACAAAACAAGATGCAGTAAGGCAAGTCCAAAGCCCTCATTTCAAGACTGGACAAGGCAACCCAATAGGATGAAAGGAATCCCAAGACCAGGGACTCCCACTGTTAACAGTCCTACAAAAACACCAAGCTGTTTCAGACACAAGCAGGCTTCATGCTTGTTGCTTGAATCTTTATGACCATTATGAGTCCTGCTTAGTTGGTTAGGTGGACCATGTTCTCCTGATGTTCTCCATCCCCTCTGGATCCTACAATCTCTCCCCTGCATGGTCCAAGAAATTTACAGAGCTTGGAAGGAAGAGACTGGCCCAACCGTGTAGGAGTGGTCAACCAATATCTGGTTTAAGTTTAACACCACACCACTAGAGGGTGCCCATGCCCTATCTGCCTGGATGGCCAGTATTCTGAGACTGGATATCCCAGAGACTGAGTGTAGAAACAAATACAACTGAACAAGAAGAACAATAACAAAATCGATAAAACGACTCCCAATGTTATTCTGCTATATTCATAGATTGGTGCCTTGTCCAGTCATCATCAGAGAGGCTTCTTCTGGAAGGAGATGGGAGTGTGAGCAGACACAAACAGAGAGATATTATATGAAAAGACATTTTTTTTTGCATTTAGATTATCATGTTTTCTGAACCAGTAATTGTATATTTGTTTTTTAAACAGTGGATCTTGTACACATATATTCCTCACCTCTCTTCTGCAACTCTTCCTAGGCCCCAAATCACAACTTAACCTCAATTTTTTATGTGCCTTTTATACTCATTTACTTATTATCTCGATAAGACTCCAAAGACTTAAGACTGTAGTATGTAACTATTCTGATACAGAAAAGTGGCAATATAGATACTTTTCTGTTTAACCACAGATACCAATTAGTGAGGCCCACGTGTGTGTGGGTTTATCTAGTGAAGCAACAGCAACTTTTCAACAGCTGAATTCCTAAACACACCATGCCTACTTCTCCAAATAGCCAGCAATGACCTACTGTTCAGATAGGGTTTCTGTAGTAGGACAAGCATAGCGGGCTGCCTCCCACTGCCCAGCTAGCTTAACCCCTGAAATAACCACACAAAAATTGTATTCATTTAAACACTGCTTGATCCATTAGCTCTAGCCACTTATTGGCTAACTCTCCCATCTCATTTTTCTTAATGTGTATTACCACTTAACTGTGGCTTACCGGCATGAGTCTAACCAGCATCCATCTCAGGCAGGAGAACCAAAACATCTGCCACACTTCCCTTCTCCCCAGCATTCTGTTCTGTCTGTCTACTCCACCCATCTAAGTGCTGCCCAATCAAAAGGCCAAGGCAGTCCTTTATTCAACCAATGAAAACAACACACAAACAGAAGAACCTCCTACACCAGTTTGACCTACATAGCTCCTCTTGACTTCCTCTTGAAACTCTTACCTGGCTGTATCTTAAGCAAATCTTGTGTAACTGGTCACTGTTGCACTGTATACAAAACTTTGTCACTTATAGAGATTAGCATTTCACAGTCTCTCCTCCATCCTTAGGGTTTATTTTCTCCCCCAACCATTTTCCATGCAACATTTCTGACCAAAGTTGAAAACAGTATTGATGTATTGTTAGGAACACAAATATTGACATGGCTGTTTGATATATATCTATTTAGAGAAGCATCAGCTATACGTTGCTTCATGGCTGATAATTTAACCTGGTCACGTACTTTGCCCATGTCTTTAATACCGGAACCACTTTCCTCCTGTGGTACAGTCCTCAAATACAGTCAAGAGAAGTTGGTTACCCTAACCAGACTCTCTGAATGTGGCTGACAGTGGAGGCTGATGGAAAAGCCAAGGACAGTGGCACTGGGTTTTGATTCTGCTGCATGGACGGGCTTTGTAGGAGCTAGTCTGTTTGGATGCTCACCTTCCTGGACATGGGGGGAGCAGGGAGGACCTTGGACTTCCCACAGGGCAGGGAACCCTGACTGCTCCTTGCACTGAAGAAGATAGGGGGGAGTGGAGGGAAGGGAGGGAAGTGGGAGGAGGGAAGGAGGTAGAAATTTTCAATAACAAATAAATTATTTTTAAAAAAAATAAAGAGCTTACCAGTATTGTACCAATGAGCTGAGCAAGGGAATCCAGCATGGGGAACAGTTACCCAAAAGCCAGCTAAGCACTAGATTCAGGTCTTGATCTCACTGCTAGAATATTTATAGACCAAGCTAAACAACGGTCACACACATGCAGAGGAGCTGGGTAAGTCCCATGCAGATTCCCTAATTTTTGGTCCAGAGTTCATGTGCTTCCATGAGCTCAGGTCACCTGTCTTTATAGGTTCCCCCACCATGATCTTGACCCTCTCCCCTTGGCTCCTACAGTCCCTTGTCCCGTTTTTTAGGAATACTCTTTGAGCTTGGCCCAGTGTTTGGCTGGATCTGCTTCCTTCAGTTCCTAAATAGTGTATCTCTGATGGCAATTAGGGTGGTCACCTGTCTGATTCCAGTAGATGGTCAATCAGTTCAAGAACCCTTTCAACTATTGCTAGGTGTCCTATCTGGGGTCATCCTTGTGGATTCCTGGTAGTTTCCACTGGCACCAGGTTTCTCCCTAACACCGGAATGGCATCCTATCAAGATGTCTCTTTTGTTAATTCTCCCCCTCAATCCTGCCCCCAACACACTTCTCTCACACAGCCTGCCCAATTCACTCCCATCCTCCATCCCCCACGCCACCTGTCCCCAATTTACCCCAGAGATCTATTCCACCTTCCCTTTCCACGGGAACTCATGTATCCATCTTCAGGCTCTCCTTGTTATCTACCCTCTCTGGTGCTGTGGATTGTAGGTTGGTTATCATATACTTTCCACCTAGTAATCGCTTATGAGTGAGTATGTGCCATGTTTGTCTTTCTCCATCTAGGTTACCTCAGTCAGAATGGTTTTTTTCTAGTTCCATCAATTATATGAGGTCATTGCATTTTACAGCTGAGTAAAATTCCATTGTGTAAATATAAAGAAAGCATTTTCAGCCAGATGGTGGTGGCAGACTCCTTTAATCCCAGTACTCTGTGGATCTCCGAGTTCAAGGCCAACCTGGTCTACAGAGCAAGCAAGTTCTAGCACAGCCAGTGCTATACAGAGAAACCCTGTCCCAAACAAAAATTACCGCTTTTTTCTCTTTTGAGACGGGAGTCTCTGGATGTCCTGAAATGAGCTTTGTAGATGAGGGAGGACACAGACTCAGCAAACTTCCCACCTCCGCCTCTCAAATCCTGGAACTGAAGGCACGCACCCCATCATACAGGCTTACATCTCCTGTTTTGACACAGGTTCAGAATGGATTCAGCAGTTCTTTACTCCTTTATTTTGATCAGTTCTGAGTATGTCTCCATTTTAACATCAGTTCCAAACATTCCTCCCATCTGATCATTTACCAATTGTATCTCTCCTCTTCTACCCAAATTTAATTTATCCTCTGCAAGGGTCAGACCATATTTTCTTGTCTCCACTCCAAGTTAATTACATTAACTTCATGCATTCACCTTCTCCCAATACTTCTGTAATATATTCATTAAGTTCAGCCTTGGGACATAACTGCAATCTCAGGACTTGAGAGCCTAGATCAGGCTAGGCCACAAGTTCAAGACCAACCTGTGTTTCACAGTTCTAGGCTAGTTTTGATTTCACGAACTCTCTTTTAGAAAATTTTCTCCCTGGCTACAAATTTTGTTTTTATGCTTTTCTATCTTTTTTTTTCTTCTAGGTACATCAATATAATAAAATAAATATAATAAAAAAGACAAGGTGAATTGCAAGATGTCTCTCTGTGAACATTTAATTAAAATTATTCATATCTATCTTATCTTCTTATTTGCATATGTAAATAATAAAGCTAATAAATATAATAGATACATTTTGACAAGCTATATGTCTATTATATAACATACTAGGATATAGACAACCACATTAAATGAAGCTTTGCCTTTTAGGTTGTACAATTTTGAACTTAGTGTCCTTTTCTATTCTGCAAATATTGAGACTTGTCAACATCCAGGTATGAGGTTGGTCACAAGGATGTTTCTCCTGTTTGTAAAGCATAGTACCCAAAATACATTTGCATTTCAGGTAGAATTTCCA
>NC_022024.1:22283620-22305759 GCF_000317375.1 Microtus ochrogaster | reverse complement strand
TTAGGTACAACATTTTTATATGAACAAACATCTCATCACATTAATAACCCTAAGTGTGAGACATCCTTTACGATTACTTATACTACATGAATGTGACAGCTAAACTTTCCGCCATACTTCATGCAGAATTGATAAGTGCACAATAATATTGTAAAATGAACCATTGCATGCTTTTAATATAGTAGAAATTTTGCTCAAGTAATACTATTAATTTTAAGAATTAATCAACCAATGCTGGTTTTCAATGCAAACATAACCTCCTTGGGGAGAGGGGCTGTAAAGAGGCTTTGGAGGTCCAATATCTGTAATGTCTAATTATGTAAGAATAATCCACAGTTCTCAAGTTATTCAAAGATGTAGTTATTCCAGGAATGAGGTCAGATTTATCTGATAATATAGAGTACTCAACAAAAGATGTCTTGCCTGTTTTAGATATTACAACACCATAAATTTTTTTTCAAACTCATGCAAATATATTATCACAAAAAATTTAACATATCTCATCAAAATATTCATAAATAAATAAAAGGTTACTTAGAGACAATATAATGCTCCAAACCAATGTTAATATTTAATGCATTATCAAAAGTGACATCATGAAAAAAGCAATATAATTACTTTTAGGGACATTTGGCAATTTTATTAGAGCAATTAAAGTAAATGATTAGTGAGTTTTACTGTTCTGTGCTATAAAAAATGGGTGGTTTAGATTTTACTTACAATATTTAGGAGATAATAAAATTGTTTCTCCATAAACTTTTTTCTCTGTAAATACAGATGAATAATTTCGTAACTGTAAATAAAACTGTTGCATTTTAATGTATACTGAAAAAATTAAAGAGTAGAAGTAATCAAATGAGCATAAATATCAAATTTTATTTTAAAGTTGTAATGACTATGTGGAGACTTCTGGTAGCAGAGCAAAGGGTATTGACAAAATCCAGAAGTATGGTCTCTTATGTAGGGTTAAGCCCTGCCCCCTGGGGGCGGGTTCGCCTGGGGCTAAAGTTTACCTATAAATCTGCCGGGCATGCGCCCAACCTTCCCTTCTGCTTCCTGTTCTCCGTTCTCCGTAGGAACAGTGGTACTGTAGGGCTTTTTCTCCATTAAAGCTGTATATATTTTTTACAATCTGTCTGCATTCATTTACTCCGCTACAATCTTAGTCTTAGATGGCCCAACATTTAATAGGTTCTTTTGGCATCACTAGTATTATGGTAGCCATCTAGCTGATGATTTTATTTATCCTTAAGATGACTGTAAGTTCCATATTTTATTTAATTTTTAATGATTCTAAGATTTGGTATAATACAGAAAATGTCAAAAGTTACAAACTCAAGGTGTGAGGGAGGGTTTATTCAAGTATATGTGAATATATTTCTCTGCCATTACTGAAATATATTAACTTGATTTCTTCAGCTCTGATATAGAGCCTATATTAATTATATTTAGGAATGAAGTGTGAAGTGAGAGAGTATTATTGTGATAACACAAATGGCCCTGTTTTTTTTGCTTTTATTAGGGATATTCACATACACAATTTCACTATCAGATCTACGTTTTCATTATTACCATCAACAGTGTGCTAGCGGAGTGAGCAGAACCAGGGAAGCTTCTGAAAACTGCTGGAGAGGTCTGACATGCAAAATAATCTAAGTTAGAAAAGTCTGCTCCCATAGCAGGAACTGTCTTTTATTTAAAAGATAAATATGATATTAATAAAATGCCTTACCAATCATGAAGGATACACAATATATTTCTTTTCTGCTATGCAAACACTCCCTTCCATGCCTTGGTCTTTGAGATAAAGTAGCTGTTGTTCTAAGTGATCAGGGCTAGTTACAAAAACAATGTCCTAGTGTAAAATACAAACCCATCAGTGAGACATGATACTCAGGCAATAAAGTACAAACCAGAACTGGTTTTTTTTTTTTTTTTTTTACAGAAAAATCACAGGGAAGTCCCTTTTTTGTTTTTGAAGAGACCAAGCAACAATTTAATAAAACCATGCTTGGTCACAAAAGAGACGCAATGCCACCAAAGTGTAAGAAAGTCTTTGATAACCAGGGGAGGTAGAACCAGTTTCTTAATGGTGATTACATTGTGCTTAATAAAAATTGTACTCTAGGAGGTTATCATTTCATTTATATGGTAATAAATACATTTATTACTTATTATTGTCAGGACCTGCAGTGATTATTTAAGCATTTAAAATAGTAATATGAAAATGCTGTCTCTTCTTTCTAAATAGGTATTAATTTTTTATTTGAGAATAGACATTATAACTTGTTAATTTTTCAACCACATTAATATTCATAATTATCTGTATGTAATTATGTTTGGAAAAAAGGATTCTAGTGTATGTCATAAGGTTTCACAATAGAAATAAACATAAAATAATTACTAGATGGCTACATATATGCATGTGTCTATATTAAGTGACTTAGACTAACACAAATTTTCATAAAATATGACAGTGTTTTATGATTCATATGTTTTAAGGAATGCAAATGTGGAAAATTACAGTCTTGTATCACAGTGTACCCATAGATATTTTAGTACAGCTCATAAGTTTAAAATAGCATGAAGTGATTAATATTCATCAAAAGGAAGTGGGAGAAGAGGCATCATTTTATTTTCAATTAATAGAAAATATGGCATTGTCTATTTTTAGTCTCTTAGCTATTTATCCGTTCCCCATGGAGGCAAACCGGCTGCCACTCTCTTCATCTCCTTTTTCACTGAAATGCCTGCCGGTACTGCCAAGCTCACCACACAATTTCTATGTGGCACAGAAGCACTATCTTCCTCAGCCATGCAAGTCTGTGTTCTGTGATAAAGTTCAGTTATGGGAGGCCTTGCTGACTCTACTCAGGGGTAGAAAGAATTCTGTCTTGCTACAGGATTTCACTAAAAAAGCCCGTTAGATGCTCGACTTTCTTCTGTAAATGCACCTGTCATTTTGATGCTTGTTTATATTGTAAATCATTTTTTCCTTACTAAATAGAACTTGTTTAATTCTAAATTAAACAGAAATCACAGTTGCTGAGTAGTGTGTAAAGTAAATCTTATAGGGGACAAGCTACAGTTTACGGTTTAATAAAGAAAGTATTATTTAAATATGCATATTAAAAATGTTCAAGGTACTGAGAGGAAAAATTGTCTTGTGACTTCTTGGTATCTTCATTTTGACAAGCTCAGGACCTGCAGTGATTATAATAAGCTACTGTGTTGGCTTTATTATTCATGACTGAAATATTGAAATTCTATTTAGTGTGGCAAACAAATGGATTATTTGTATAGAAACACTATCTTGTGTTATCGATATCTGATATTTTGTCAATAATGTGTAAACTTTCCTACTTCAAATGCCTAGACTTGAAAAAATAAGGTTCATATATGAAGAGCAAATGACTAAATCATCATGCTATAATAAAAAAATCTTAAAACTTTATCAAATTAGCAATTCTACAGGAAATCTAATATGTGTTTATGGGTTCTCTGAGTAATGAGCATGACAGCATTCGTTTTGTCTGTTTTTATAAAGGGGAAAACCTTAATAATGATGATACAAATAGATTGACAATTTGAAAGGGGATGTTCTATAGTTCCAGAGTCCTGGAAATGCTGTAAATTCAAAAGTAAATAGTTTATAAAGGGGGAAAATCCATTGTAAAATCAAAGAGATTGGAAAATAATACCTAAGTTCACTTAGTTGTTCACTAAAAATTTTCAAAGCAAAAAATACAGTTCACACACTACCTTGGCTCACTGTTAAGCAGGCTAAGCTATTTTAATTACATAAACCCCACTGAATACTAGAAGTAGTACTAGGAAGCATTAGCTCTTGGATTCACTTCAGAAACAAAACAAAAATTCGGTTGGATAAACATAGTCCCAACAACACTGCACAGTACTTTAAGAGATTAAATAAAACCAAATCACTAGAACTATGCTCAGAATACAAAATAAAGAATCATCCAATGAAACATTCACCTATTAAAATTTTATAAGAGAAACATAGGAAATTGTATCTGGTCCTTAGAACTTTAAGAAAACTATCAATAAAGACTGTAGCATAAGCTTGACAAAAATGCTACATATGGGTAATAATTAAAAATAAATAAAAGGGGCTGGAGAGATAGCTCAGAGGTTAAGAGCACTGACTTTTCAGTTTGGTTAGAAAAAGGATTATTTTCAACCTAGACAAACAAGATTAAAAGAAAAAATGTTTTCTTCAGAAATATTTGAGCTGCCTTGGAAATAAGAACTCGGGTATTGAAAAACCAATGGAACAAAAGACTCAAGATGAGAACAAGTTTTTTAGATCCCTGAAGAAATCATAGAAAAAAATGTTAGGTTTGCTGTATCAGAACATGTATTGGTAATATAAATTTCACAGCATTCGGGACAACTAATTTAAGACTCAACTCTTCAAAGGACTCTATATACACAAAAATCACACACACACACACACACACGCCACACATATATCAGAATTTAATTGGGTGCTAACCTACACAAGATTAGTCATCCTCTCAGAGCTATGGGGTTGCCAAATGAAATGTTGCCAAGGCCATGTGTGGACTCTCTACCCTCAAGCTGTTGGTCATGTATGTCACAAAGAGCACCTAAACAATACAGGATACTGCACTGTACTTGAGTGAGCACCAAAACTTTATGCTAGGATGCTATTGCTGAGGATAAACTGAACGTGAGTAAATCAAAGTACTGACCAGGGATATTTTTCCCTTGTGGCTATCTTTCACACTACTAGGAGGTGCTATGTAGGTGTATTGAAGCTCAGTTTGGGGCAATAAACAATAGTCTTACTCAGACTCAGGCCCCATGGTGAATTGACTATCATCTATTTTGCTAAATAGATATAGTATCAAATTTTCCACTAATTTCATACTTATCTGACCTTAGATTAGCACATAAAGGGGTCAAGCATATTTACTTATATTTATAGTGACAGGAAAGTGTGTAATAACAGCAATCACTATGGAAATGAAAAGGGTATATAAATAATACCTTTTGGGCTTTACCTTAAAAGTGGTCCAGAGATGCCAAGGATGTTGAGAAAGCAGAACAGTGGTACGGTCCTTGTAAGCAATATCATCACTGTGTTATAAGGAAAGGCTATTCCTCAGATACTGTAAGTAAGGTTACCATAATCCAACCTGCTTATTCTGTGTCAGATATTTTGAGGTACAAGACTTTAAGAGATAACAAAAGCTACAGTCTATCAAAAACTAAAAATCTCTAAAAAGACTATTGTTAAAATTATATCCATCCATCAAAATGACAAGTTTTGTATAGCAAAATATTTGAATGCCAAATATGTATTGACTTATTTTTCTTTTTCCGGTATTTCTTAAGAACTCTGCTTCCAAAACATTTTATTTTTAATTATTTATCAGAAACTACAATACTCTTTTAAATAATTATTCTGAAATGTAAGCATACAGTCTCGGTTATTATTTTATTCCTTTGACAAACAAATAGACCAAAGCTGACCAAGACAACTTCTACAATGAAGAGTTTATTTGGCTCTAGAATGAAAAAAAAAATCCATTATGATTGAGAGAATGTAGGTGGATCCTAAGGAACCCTGTATCCCTTTCACTGGGCTCATAGTGTCTATGTTGTTGATGTTGTGCCTTGTCACACCTCTCAATCTCCCCCAGAGAAAGACATTAGGGCCCAACTAAACGGGAGGGGTGGTTATAGGAAGGCATGGAAGCTGGAGCAGCACAAATGATTTAAAACTCACAATGAAGCAAGGCAAGCACACTGTGACTGACACTTGGCTTTGAAACTTTGGTCATTCCCATGGACGTACTTCCTCCAGCAGGACCACATTTCAAGTTCTATATCTACTCAGGTGGGTATCAAACACCTGAGGCTGTGGGAATATTTTCATTGAAATCACAACACAAACTCCTTGCACCTTCAAATTTAATTGATAACATTGGCTTCACTACTTTTTGTAGGAATACAAAATAAATACTTATACCAAAGCCTTTGAATAAAGTGATGTTATTGAAACCGAAGAAAATTTCTGAAAACAACCATTATTTATGCAATATTAAGGAAAAACATCCTTTGAGCAATTTTATTTTCATTACAAAATAGACTTATTTACATGATTATCTTAACATTTTATTTTCAACTATATATGCATGTGTTCTCTCTCTCTTTCTCTCTCTGTCACTGTCTCTGTCTCTCTCTCTCTGTGTATGTGTGTGTGTGCAAGTTTACATGAACAAGTCTCTGTGAAGGCCAGGAGAAAGTGGAGTTAAAGGTTCTCTGAGTCATCCATCGTGGAGGCTGGGAACAAGACTCTGATCTTGGAAAAATTAGAAACTATTCTTTCTTTAAAAAAAAAAGGTTTTTTTGTTTCATCTATTTTTTTTAAAAAAATCTTGGCCTAAACCTTCCCCTCCACCCTCTCTTTCCAATACCTCACATCCCAATATCTCCCATTATCACCCCTTATTCACTCCTCTTCTATATCCCCAAGAAAGGGCAGGTCTTCCATGAGTATCAATAAAAATGATGTATCAAGTTGAAGTAAGATAAAGCATGATAGAGGAAGTAGATTCTTCAGTCAAAAAATGTTGTCAAAAATATTTCTAACACAAAACATCCTAGGAATCTGGGACACTATGAAAAGATAAAACCTAAGAATAATAGGAAAAAGGAGAAGACGTTCAGCTTAAAAGCTCAGAAACTATAATTAACAAAATCATAGAAGAAAATTTTCCCTACCTAAATGAGGTCACGCCTATAAAAGTACAAGAAACTTACAGAATACCGTATAGGTTGGATGAGAAAAGAAAATCCCCTTGCCACATAATAATCAAAGCACAAAGCATACAGAACAAAGGAAGAATATTAAAAGTGGCAAGGGAAAAACACCAAGCAACATATAAAGTCAGACCTATTAGAATCACACCCGATTTCTCGACAGAGATCTTCCAATTAGGAAATTTCAGAAATGTTGACTCTAAGAAAGTGCTCTTAACCATGTTCTCTTCACCTCGTTTTTATCTTAATTCTTTTTTCTTAAGGCAGATAATTAATGAAAATTAGAAACCATTGTATTATTTACATTCATGGTTTACTAAATTGTTGGTTTTGACTCTATATGTTTCTATTTACAAAGTTTAGCGCTGTTGCCAAGTACTGGGCTGTTAACGGAAATCAGTCTGCAGCATTCCCGAGACTGGAAGATGCATGTTCAAAGGAGCCTCATTGTGTAGGTGGAATTTTTAAATGGTCTGTTTATTTGAATTGCATTTCCCTTTGTTCTATAATTTTCTCTGATAAGAGTCTTTAAAGCCATTGCCGTGATTGCTGATTTTCATTCTTCCATCATTACAAAGATGCTTAAATGTCATTCATAGGATTTTAGAATCACTCATATTGTCAAGTACTTAAGACTTCTGAAGCAATAATAATTCTGATGTCAAGTTAATGGAATTTTAGGAATCTCATATAAGAATGAATTTTATGAATAACAAAATGAAAAGAGCAGAGTTTGTTTCCTTTTTTTTTTCCTTTTTGTCAGACTATTTCTTTCTCCTCCACTAAAGTTATTAAGTTGTCTTTTAAAACCTCTATTGGATAATAGCAATCTCAACATACTGTTCCTTTGGGAAGAGATAAATGTCAGTTATTCTTTGATACTTTAGGAAGTGTCGGTACCAAATTTCCACTAAGATTCTAAAGTTCTGATGCTGTTCTAAAACAAACTTCTGTCTTAGCAGCAAAATATTCAATATTAATCTGAATTTATAAGTTCCCATGTTTGGCATGGAATATATTATTGAGCTATCAATATCCATATCATATATCTGAGGTAACTATAAATAGTATATTTACTCGTGAAAATAAAATTACCTCATATTCCTAAAGTACATTTTCAAGAATTTTAATTCTTTGTTAATGGCTGTTAAATAGTGGCTGTAATTAGACAATCTACAAAGATAATCTCTTTTGTGAATGAACTGGTCCATGACTACTATTGAATACAGCTTCTAAAATTGGTTTTATTTTTAGGTTCACTCTTGCAATAAATTTAGATTTCAATCTGTCATCATCCACAAAGAGGTCAACCATTCTGAATCGTCATATTTTTACCTAATATATATACTACAATGTATCTACCTTTCACAAATTCATGGCTAATAGTCAATCACACACACACACACGCACACACACACGTGTACACACACCAAACGTGTATGCAAACACACTCCTCCTGCCAAAGAGGTAAAGGGTATTCTGTTTCTCAGCTACTATGAGTCAGTTTGTGTCAATGGAACCTTTTCTCAATGTCCTGATCCCAGCAACGTACTAAAAAGAGAGCCAGGTGATACCTGATTGCACACTTGTGTAAGAGAACTAACTTCTGAGTTTAGGGGAAGCCCCATGTCTTTTTATAAGAAGGCCTGCAGTAAACCAAACAACCTTTGCTTCAAATAATGGTATGACAGTGAAGCAGTATGTCCTGTGTTCTAAAGAAACACATTCTCTCTTTTCAGGGTGTGTGTAAGTATCATTGAAAGATAATACAGAATTAAAATGGTTGCAATGGATAGTCATACCATCCTGTAGTTATAAATGTCCATATAATTATATATGGGATGAATATGCATGTCACATGGATTTGTTAGGAAATAGTAATATCTCATTGCTCGTATCTCCAAGTACAGATTATGTTATTTGACTCATTACTGAATTAAATAGACTCTAGAAGATGTCTCCGAAAATGTGGAAGCAAGTAAGCAACTTGTAGAGAATTCTAGAAAAATTAATATTATAAGAGTTAGATATTATAACATAAAAATCAAATGAAATTTTATTTAGTATAATTTTAATTCATGATGGTTTGAAAGCATTTGAACAGCTATATTCCAATAAATATGTTTAGAAGATTGGTAAACAGTCTCAAATCTTATACGGAAATTTTATAGTAATCAAGAGAGGAGGTTGATGAACTTAGGAAGGTTGAGGATAAGGGCAAAGACGTGGTTTTCTGAGCAACTTGACTAAGAATGATGGCAGGGCAAAGTCAAAGATTTTAATATCCTTTCTAACGACTGTTATCTTTCAGAAGAAAAAGAACCTAATGCTCTTCTAATTGGTTTCATTTCTGGAAGAAAATTGTAATGTGGAATCTTGAACAGGAAACTGGATTTCGGATACGTCAAGTCATGTTGATATAAAGTATGTAGTTCTGTATAGCTTTGTTTTTAAATATAACAACACCTTCTGCCAAGTCCTATAAACACTTTTTTTAAAACATGAAATCATGAATGAGGATGAATTCATACATTTGCTGCATATCTTTTATACTAGTGACTTTGCATCACTGGTCCTCAAATATCTAATAGAAGGATTTAAAGGAAGAACATACTTCTGTCTTGATATAAGGGTTCTTCTTGTGGCTATTTGGTTAGAACATTCTGGTGGTAGGAGCTTATTTCAGAGCCTGATCTGTTTGCTGTAGATAAGAAGCAAAGAGAAAGGAATAAATAAATAAAAGAACCATGCTGAGATACACTGGAAATGACATATCCCGAGTAATCTACTCAACAAGGTTTCACTACTTTGGATTTTCAATCAATAATACCACACTATTATGAATATACCAAGGGATTTACCCAGTCATTAGATCAAAGCATTCAGGATTTAATCATCTTGCTACTTTCACTTCTATAACACAAGGATGAGAGAAAGTGTAACATAAAATATACACAAAATAAGAAAGTAAAAACTTGACCTTACTGTTTTGCGGAAATGTTGTTCCTACAAACACTGCAACTCCACGAACACATACACACACATGCATTCAAGTATGCACTTATAGTAATAAGAATGAAGTAATGAATATTACTAGAAAATAAATACTAGTTGATCAAAGGAAATACACTTAAGGATATGAATGACTTTAATGTAAATAGGATATCTAAAAAATATGAATAAATAATTCTCATCATAATTCTGCCCATCCATGACATATGCTTGTTAAATCTTTTGTACACAAATAGATGCTTGAGCTCTATTTTTAAGGTGATCACAATGAATCACAATCTGCTGCCTGCTGAGAACTAATTAGTATCTCTTAATTCATTCTTCTTGTCTCTTCTTTAGCAGATTACATCAGTTGGATCTGGATGGTATAAGCAAAGAGTGTCACCTAAATTAGGGAGGGAGGTTTTGAGAAACAGTTCAGGGATTATGAGAACGGTCTACTCTTTCCACAGGTCCAGCTCCCACAAGACTGTTAACAGCACACTGTAGCTCCCGTACTAGAAAAATACAGTACCTTCTTTTTCTGGAAATAATTACTCAAATGAGGAAATAAATGGAAGTAGCAGACACAGAATTCTAACCTTTATTGTAACAAATTACTTAACAGATTTTTTTGTACATACAAATCAGTAAGATTTTTTTATCTTTTAATTTCTTTGTAAAGATTTGCTTAGAGGCAGTACTAGGCAATCTATTATTTCAACACACTGAAGTTTTCTTTTAGAATTCACCCATATTCAGCAACTGAGGACAAACCTTATAAATATTATGACAGGTTCATTGAGTTATCACAACAATATCCAGAAAGATTCAAATTATTATTTAACTTTTAGGGTGACCATGTATTGTAGGTAGATACAATTATTTCCTGTTCGCTCATTTGATGTGTCCATTTTCATGTCTTCTTTTCCCTTGTTGAACTCCACTACTGTGATATTGTTTAATATTGATTAGTGTATCATGTTTGAGTTACATTTATCTTTGTTTTGATAAAATAGTCCGACAAAAACTATTTCAGCAAGGAAGGTTCTATCTCAGTTTACTGTGTGGGATGATTCAGTCAGTTATGGGACAGAAGTCCTGTGAGTGTTTTGGACACTTTGCATCTATTATCAGACTGACAGAGACAAATGGTGAATTCAGTTTCCATTCTCCATTTTGTGTAGTCCAGAACCCAGGTGATTATCAAATGGTACCTCCTACATTTATATTGGTTTGTTCCACTTCAATTATCCAAGTCAAGAAAATCCCTCTCTGATATACCCAGAAGCCAGCTAAACCTAGATGATTCCTCAGAGGCAAGATCAAAGACACTGAGGTCATTTTAATCTGATAATCCATATACACCATCACAGTATTTCACTTCAAAGTTCTTTACAAAGCTTAGATTAAGAGCTAGTTGCTGAATCTACAATGCTGTGATTATAGCCTCATCAAAGACCTCAGGAGAAAGAGAGCCACAATTATTATATTTTATGTTTACTGTAAATCATGAGATCGATCCTTATAATCACATTTACTTGTGTTATTTTTCATGTTAATAGGTGTATCTCAGTAAATAAAACAAAGACATAAGATATTTAGCCAGATAACTCTTGAACTAATCCACAAATGAGACATTTAATTTTCATAAAATGCTTGCCGCTTTCAAATAAGAAATAGCAACATAATAGAAAAGCAATATCTAATTATAAAAATATTACGTAAACATTATTTACCCATAAATTAATGTGAATTTATGCTGGTTAGGTTTATCAACATGATACAAAAGAGAAAGACCTGGGGGAAGGGGAGGACTTCTTTTTACCTAATTGGCCCATTAAGAGCATCTGTGAGCCATTATTGTCTTGACTGACTTAGGACGTGGGAGGACCTTATCCACAAGAGCGGACAGGAGACCCTGGCTTGTATCAGAAAACATCCTGAGTTCAGGGGAGTGGGAAAATAAATAAATAATAAAAAATGTTTTCAGAATAAGGGGAGGAGAAGAGGGCTGAAAACACTGTTCCCCCATGGGCTCTGCTTCAGTTCCTCCCTCCAGGTTCCTGTCCTCCTTTACCTCAATGATGGACTCTCGCTTTTCTTATTCAAGTAAGTATTATTTTTGAAATTTATTTCATGGTTTTTATTGAGCTGTATTGTTTCTCTGCCCTACTCCTTTTCCCTCTCCTCCCCTTCTACCCTCTCCTATGATCCTTTGGCTCCCACCAAGTTACTTTGATCACAGTTTTAACTAATAGTTAACTATTACAGTTTAATTATTTATCACATAAAATTATATGCTTCAGAATTCAAATAGTATTTCACTACCTGAATTTGTTATTTTAATCTATTTGATGTGCATCTGTGTGGAAGGGTACATGTATGTGTGCCCACAGAGGACAGAAGATGGCTGTTGATGCCCTGCAGCTGGAATTACAGGCAGCTGTGAGCTTCAAGATATGGTATAGGGATGGGTAACCAAATTTGGGTTTTCTTCAAAAGCAATCTACACTCTTACCCATTGATCTATCTTTTAAGCCCTACTCTGTTGTTGAAATAAGACAAACCATTCAGATATTGTGTGCAATACATTTAATCTTAGTAGCTTTAACTTCTTTTATGTAACTATTTTTTGCTTCTTCCATTCAACAGTGGTAAATTGGACTTACTCTGGCTTGGTTACACACTGTGTCCAAAAGAATTCTAATGATTATAGGTCAGTGTGAATTACCTTTAGGAAAAAAATGACTTATATCCAGTACTTCATACTCTTACTTGATAGCACAACATCTTCGGAATTGGCCAATTTCTCATACTGGATTGCCATCCCCAGCCTTAATATGTGGGGAGATGTTTAGTCTTACTGCAACTTCATATTCCATGTTTTGTTGATATACATGGGACGCTTGCCCTTTCATGAACAGAAATGGAGGAGGAGTAGATTGGGTGTCAGAACAGAGGGGATTTCGGGAGGAAGAAAAGAAAAACACAGACTGGATGTAAAACAAACAAATAAATGAATTCATTAAAAACTATTCATAAAAGAATATTTTAGTACTTATACAATGTGAAATTGGTTTGATTATGGTGATAAAAACAAGTGGGATAACTTTTAATTTGTATCATTAGTGTCCAAAATATCTCCAGTCTTTCTCTTCCTCTTTTTTATCCCTGCCACTATTCCTTCCACTGCCTCCCCATAAAATGCTTAAATGGAAGGAACACTGAACAGATTTTTAAAGTAGTTGATGCTTTAGGCAAATCCAGTACACACTTATTTCATGTTTTGCACTATGTGTAGATTGTGAAAGTGAATTTAATAACATTTTCAAAAAATACAAAAAATATTGGAAAGTAGAAAAGAAAATTGGTGCCACATAATTATTCTAATTTAACAAGAAATTTGCATAAAGTGATTAAAAAAAAAGACATGCTTAAGTGTTGTGTGCAATTGTTTTTCTTCTCCCTGATAGCAAATAAAGGAAAATAACACTTGACAATGGATACTTGGTTGCAGTTAAAGAATGCTGAGTTCTTATACCTCTAGTAAGACGCACATGTAGCCAGTGTTTAGGAATGGCGTGGCAGACATACCAATGTTAGTGTCAAATAAAATTTCTCTGCTCATTTGTGGGATTCACAGCTTTAATTCCAGAATTTGGGAAGTTAAGACAGAAGGATTTCTATGACATCTATGCCAGTCTGTCTTTCAGAGTGAGGGTTTGTGTCAAAAAATTAAAGAGAAGGAAAAATATAAAATTCTACAATCAAAGAAATAGGAAGCAGGGAGGAAGAAGCTGTTTTGTGTCCTTAATCCCATGCAAAGACATGATGGTTCTAGATCCTATGGGGGGTGACATTTCTATTTTTCTTGCATCCAATGAGCTTCAAATGATATTTGCCAAGTGCATTGTCTAACTAGTTATTACAAAATTGTTTTAGTAGTATAATTATTATCAGTAGTATCAGTAATTTTAAACAATATCTATGTATCATCAGGATACTCAACTGACTTATGGTTTAAAAATTAATACCATGACCAGAACATATCTATACAACAAATACTGATAATTGCACTCTAAATATTACACTCACAGAAAGAAAATAAGGAGTCAAAACTACAAGATTTATGGAGCATTGGAAGTTTTGATGAGTGAAACAGATTGTTTTAAAAGTATATTGAGATATAAATAAAAGCAGATGGCAAAACAGAAGCACAAAATGAGAGGCAGTATGGTGTGAGCTCTTAAAAACTTTAAAAAAGAAGTAATGTCAAATGTAATTCCACATAAATGAATGTTGGCTACATCGTGAAGAAAATGGGTCCAGGGAACACAGAGATAAGTGTTAAATTCTAGAAGTCGAAAAGTCCTCTGGACAGTTAAGTGGTTCACAGCTATACTTCAAACAAAAAATATAATAGAATGTAATTAAATATAATATAATGTATATAATTTTAGGTGTGGCTAAATTGAGTTAGATATTACTTGATATCTTTTATATTTGTTTTCCTTTTTTTGAATATCCAATACTATTTTTTTAATTTTTTTTAAATTTATTTATTTACTAAAGATTTCTCTCTTCCCCGCCACCGCCTCCCATTTCCCTCCCCCTCCCCCAATCAAGTCTCCCCATCCTCATCAGCCCAAAGAGCAATCAGGGTTCCCTGCCCTATGGGAAGTACAAGGACCACCCACCTCCATCCAGGTCTAGTAAGGTGAGCATCCAAACTGCCTAGGCTCCCACAAAGCCAGTACGTGCAGTAGGATCAAAAACCTATTGCCATTGTTCTTGAGTTCTCAGTAGTCCTCATTGTCCGCTATGTTCAGCGAGTCCGGTTTTATCCCATGCTTTTTCAGACCCAGGCCAGCTACTATGTTCATAGCAGCATTGTTTGTAATAGCCAGAACATGGAAACAACCTAGATGCCCTTCAATGGAAGAATGGATGAAGAAAGTATGGAATATATACATATCAGAGTACTACTCAGCAGTAAAAAACAAGGACTTCCTGAATTTTGCATGCAAATAGATGGAAATAGAAAACAGTAACCTGAGTGAGGTAAGCCAGACCCAAAAAGAGGAACATGGGATGTACTCACTCATATTTGGTTTCTAGCCATAAACAAAGGACATTGAGCCTATAATTAGTGATCCTAGAGAAGCTAAATAAGGAGAACCCAAAGAAAAACATATAGGCATCCTCCTGAATACTAACCTTCATCAGGCAATGAAAAGAGACAGACAGAGACAGAGACCCACATTGGAGCACCGGACAGAAATCTCAAGGTCCAAATCAGGAGCAGAAGGAGAGAGAGCACGAGAAAGGAACTCAGGACCGCGAGGGGTGCACCCACACACTGAGACAATGGGGATGTTCTATCGGGAACTCCAATACTAATTTTAATCCAATACTAATTTAATACAACATTTTGGGTGCAATCCTATGACTCATGCTGAAGAATCTTTGCCCATTTTAAATAAATATCCTTGATAATGAGTTACTGCCACGGATTTTAACTTCTGACTTTAAAAAAATTAAGTAAATTTCTATATTGGTGAGTTTGGGGTTTTTAATGAATAATAGAACAAAATTAAAAGACTCATCAATAGGAGGAAGTGACATGAAAATGATATATCCAATAACTTCCTATAAAATTATGACTTCCAAAATATTTTATATGAATATAAATAATAATGAATGCCTTTGAATTCAAAATTACTGGCAGTTCTATTGTAATAATAAGCCTACGATCATTTGTATGTATTGGATTGTTTTATTTGCTTACCTGTTTATTTTAGGATTGATTTCTAAATCCTAAGAATGTAAAACCCATTGGAAATCTCTGATATAAGAAATTTCTTCATGTACAGAATGAAATAAGTACATTTACAAATCATATGAACTGAGAACTTTAACTTCTTTATCAGATTACATAGAAGAAGTGTTGGAACTGATGACTTCCTAGTTTGCTTCCTCTTCTTGTGTTAAGCATGGACCAAAACCAATTTGGGTAGAAGGGCTTATTTCAGCTTACAGGGAATGAAGAACTCAAACCTGGAAACTTCAGAAAGGAAATGAAGCAGAAATCTTTGCAGAATGTTTCGTTATTGACTTCCTCTTCATGGCATGCCCACCTTGCTTCTTCATAGTCAACTCAGGAACAATGGTCCAGTACTGAGAAAACAGTCATGGATCAGGCTTCTTTCAGACAGAGAGGTTAAGAGATCCTCACAACTTAGCCCACAAGTGGACACAGGTGAGAGGCAATAGAACCAGACAGAAGCAGCTTCCCTTTCCTCATCTACGGCCACACAGTTGGCTACCTACATCCTTTACATCTTCGAATTAGAGCCAACAGAGAGTTTGAAAAGTACAACAGAAGAGAAAATTTAGATTGTGTGTTTCTAATATGGCTTCTGAGTTCATTCTCGCATTTCATTGGAGTTTGCAAGCAAAGGATTGAAAAATTTGCTAATTATGGTTAGGCTTATCTTTCTTAGACATGCATTCATCAGTTGTCTATCTGTTATTCATTGAATTTATTATCAGATGAAACTTTGAGAAACAAAATTATAAACTTATAATTTCATAAAATTTAGACTTAATATTGTTTTGTAGTATATCACCTAAATTACTTTGATATAATTGCATAGAGATGCAAAATTTGAATGATTGAGGATAGAGACTTGCTCATTTAATATGGGGAAAGATATTAAGTGTGATGATTATGGCAAAATATTAGAGTCTAAGTATGCTATAAATGAAATGAAGCTCAGAAGCTGAATAATCACTATGAGTAAAATACTGTTTAGAGCCTCTATATTTTATTGAAATATTATACATTATATTGTGTCACTGTTTTACAAAATAGATTACAACTTGATATAATTAAAAATTAATCTCATATTGCCCATCACAAAAAGAATAGTTTAACTACAACAATGTCAATATATAATATAGTGGTAATCATTGAAAAATAAATAACATTGAACACAATAACTAAATAGACTATGTTTTGTTTGTTTTTATTTTGGGGTTAATTCTTAGTCTATGACAGCACATTACTCTTGCTGTTTAGATGGTCTTTTGTGGAAAACATAGTCAACTGAGAAAGAAAAGGACTAGAAGTTTAACAGCGTCTATAAATCCAAGTGAAGGGTAAATATCTGTGTTTGTGTTAACTGAACAGTAATGCAGGTGCATCAAACTTTCCCCTGAACTGGTTCATTATCCCCATGCACAACTCTAAATCATGGGAAGTTCAGAAATGAGTAATGGAGACAACAGCTGGACTTTTATTGCTCAGCTGAAGCACACAGTACTATAAATAAATCAATTTATTTTTATTTCTCTACAATGTCCAAAATAATTTTCTGTTTGAAATCAAGACTTAATGAAGTTTGTAAGCTCTCTGGGAATCCAGTGAAATGTCCATCAGTCAACAATAAAGATAAACGCTCTGTGCGGACTTAAAGTACGAATCTGCACAGCTAGTAACCTGCTTGGAGGAAAGGGAACCAGCAATTTATAGAAGAGTTTGGTCACATTCTCTGATTGTGCATTCAGAAAAGTTCTAAGAGAAGGGAATAATTCATTACGGCACAGCTTGTGAATCAGAGTGAGGAGAACATGGAAGACAGGCCAAGTGTGGTGCAGGGGTCTGAGAACCACACATCACTGATAAGGACACAAACCGTGGGAGGATTTCTCCTACACAATCTTTACACCCACGTGTGGTGGGCATGGTCATCTTTTCCATCCCCACTTCTGCCAGGCAATGGTTGTGCACACCTTTACTCCCAACACTCCAGAGGCAGAGGCAGGTAGATCTTTGTGAATTCAAGGACAGCCTTATCTAAAAGTGCTAGTTCTAGGACAGGCTCAAAATCTACAGAGAAGACCTGTCTTGAAAAACCAAAGAGAGAGAGAGAGAGAGAGAGAGAGAGAGAGAGAGAGAGAGAGAGAGAGAGAGGAAAAAGAAAAAAACACCCACTTATACATAGAACATTTAAAAATATAAATATCTCAGGTGGAAAAAAGTCACAAAATGTATTATTTTTCACTGTTGACTTCTAACCTTTAGAGGAAATACATGAAACCATTTCACAAGTGCTATAAATTGGAGCAACATTTTATAAAGCTTTCTTTAGTTACCACACCTTTGAGGAGAGTTGGTACAGCAAGCTTCATGCTCATCTTTCCATTTTACTTTCTCACTTGAGTTACTTACAAATCATTTGTTTACCTAACTAAATTATAATTATTTTTAAACTGTAAATTTAATATGTTTGTGAATAGAACATGATTATTTATGATACAATTCCTAGAATATCAAGTGAATGTTATTTTTAAAATCTCTCTATATATAATCCATATATATATATAAAGTTTCAAGTATATAGACAATATAAATTCAATATTTATATTTTAAATTTGCAGTACGGGACAGGGTACAGCTATTTAGCCATGACTAGCATGAAACTCTTTGTGAATTGCTGGTTTTGTACTCACAATATTTGCCTACCATTTGATCCTGATTCCTGGGATTAAAGATGTGTATCATTCCTTAATTGCTATTATTTGTTTATTTTGAAAATAAATGATCTCTTTTTATTTTTACAAGTATTAGAACACATATCTATTATATTGTATTGCATATTTTAAAACAATCCAATAGACAAGGATACCATAAAAAATATTGTGATCTCAATCATACTAAATTGAGTCAGGAGGAAGAATTTTTGGATTTAAGCAGCAGAAACTTTTTCTAGAATATGGTTAAAGTCATACCAAAATAAAGAAAAACAAAGTATAGCCTACTAAAATTATACAGTGATGGATCACCTTTCATATAAATTATCTTTTAAGTTTTCTTAGTTTGAAATGTATAAAAGTAGGGAGATTTTTTTAATTATTAAAATTTTTAACTTAATTTACATCCAGATAGCAAGTTATTTTCCCCTGCCTCCCATTCTCTCTTTTTCTCTCCTCAATCCATTCCTCTTCCTACTCTGTTAAAAAAGGAGCAGGCCTCTCATGGGTGTCATCAAAGGGAGGCATATCAAGTTGAGGTAGGACTATGCTCCTCCCCTTGTATCAAGGCCAGGTAAAGCAATTCCACCACTAGCTACAGGCTTCCAAAATCCATGCAAAGTGTTGTAGACAGGCCTGTTCCCACTGCTAGGAGTCCTACAAGACTGTCACACTTATGCAGAGGGCTAGGCAGGTCCCATGAAGGCTCCCAAGCCATCATTTCAAAGTTTGTTAGCTTCCATGAGCAGGTCAATTGTTTCTGTGGGTTACCTTGTGTAACCCTGAACCTCTTGCCTCTTACAATCATTCTTTCTTTTCCTCTAGAGGATTTTATGGGCTCAGGCCAGTGCTTGTCATCTGTTTCCATCAAGGACTGGACAAAGACTCTAGGATGACATTGGGGTAGCTACAAATCTAATTATAGGAGTTGGACAGTTCAGGCTACCTCTCTATTATTGCTAGCAGTATTATCTGGCGTCATCCCTGTAGATGCATGGGAATTGCCCTTGTTTCAGGGTTTAAAGCAACTATTTTAATAGAATACAGTGACTCAGATTATTCAGCTTTTTGTAGGTAATTATTTGTTCATTACAAGTTACATATACTTTCTTACTTTATACTTTGGAAGATTTAAAGAAACTTTGAGTACAAATAAGAACATCAATGGGTAATTTTTTCTCTTATTACAAATTCATTTGCATTGAGTTTTTATACAAAATGCATAATTAGAAAGTTTATTGTAGTGATATTTCATTTGTATTTTAATAAATAAAGCTTCCTTGGAGTTTAGACAGTAAAAGAGCCCCACCGATCATACAGACTAGACAGTGGACACACACATTTTTAACCCCAGAAACCACAGTAGTTGGCCATAGAAACTGGAAGGAAGGGGGTGGTGCATGCCTTTAATCCCAGCCCTAGAGAAAAATATAAGACAGGAGGAGGCAGTTCTCCCACACAGGCTCATTCTGAGATTCCTGGAGGCAGGGTTGCCATTTCGGACAGAGATAGAGGCAAGAGGCAGTAGCTGGCTGTTCTACATTTCTGACCTTCAGGTTGAACCCCAATTGCTGTCTGGGTTTTTATTAATCATGCTAGAGCTTATGTATTTCCTTACTTGTGTTGTTTGTTGGAGACTGTCTCTCTGGTAACTAAGGTTGGCTTTTAACTCCTACTCTACTTGTTCCAGCCTCTTGATTTTAACTTTATGACACTACATATAGCTATCATTTTGTCTCGTAATTAAAACAAAATTACGTATAAAATCAGTACCAAGCAATATCATTATTTGTGTATCTTGCATATCAGCCACTATCTATTTGTATTAGAAACAATAAAATACTCTCTACTACATATTTTGAAATATTCACTTGTCAGCCCTAGTTAACTTTCCATGTTATAGAAATTAGAAGAGACTCATTCTATTTAGGATGTTCACCACTCAACTTTAGCCATTATTTTTATGTCCTTGTATCCCCCAGAAATTAATAGTATCTATTTCAGAATAGTATTCCCTGTTTCTTTGAGATCAGATTCTTTGCTTCTACACATACATGAGAGCATACAACACTTGCTTTTCTTTATATATTTTGCTTTATTTGGCATAATATCCCCCATTTCCACACATATTGCTACAAATTTCATAGTTTTTTCTTCTTTCTAAAAGGATAGTTAATAACCTCTTGTGAGTATATAGCTTATACATTCATTGGATGTTTTGAAAAGTATAAATAATAAAGCCCTAGATATCCGACATATTGTTTCATTCCCTGTGATTTCACACCTAGCAGTAAGATTGCTGTATCATTCGAGAATTATTTAACTAGTTCATTTGGGGAAAGCCCCTTCTAAATTCCATATGCTGTTCTGGTTTACATTTCAACAGTATTGTGAGATGTTTCCTCTTTTGTCATGCCTTTCCCAGCATTTATTTTTGTCTCTTATTGGTAATGAGCAATCCAACTGAGGTCAGTTAATAAGTCTTTATTTTAATTTGGATTTCTCTCCCTCACTATTAGGAAAGATGGACATTTTATTTACAATTTCATTTATTCTCAAGGTTTGTTCTCTAATCTAAAAAAAATCTATTATATATATAATTTTAAATATAAATATACACATACAAATTTTCTTCCTTTTCCTTTTTTTTACTTTCTGACCTCAGTTTCCCCTTTCTTCTCTCTTCTAAGTCCCCTATAACCTCCACTCTTCTGCTGCCCCATCCACTCCTCCATTTATATTGAGAAAGACAAGCATCTCTTAGTTATCCACCAAATGTGGCATATCAAGTTGCAGTAAGGTTAGGCATCTCCCCTTGTATTAAAACTGGACAAGGCGGCCCAGCATGAAGAATAGAATCTCAAAAGCTGCCAAAAGAGTCAGAGGCAAACCCTTCTCCCACTGTTAGGAATCCCACAAGGAAACTTAGTTACATAATGGTTGCATATATGCAGAGGGCTGAGATCAGCTTCATTGCAGGCTCCTTGATTTTCAGTTCACTCTCTGTGAGCTTTTATGAGGCTAGGTTGGTTGACTCTGTAGGTTTTCATAGGACGTCCTTGATCCCTCTCGTTCCTACAATCCTTCCTATCCCTCTTTTGCAGAATTCCCTGATCTTTGCCTAATGTTTGGCTGTGGATCTCTGCATGGTTGGCCACTCCCACAATTTCTGCACCACCTTTAACCCAACACATCTTGTAGACATGACAAATTGTAGGTTGAAGGTTATGTAGCTGTGTTTGTTTCCTAATCCCACCTCTGGAAGTCTTGCCTGGTTACGGGAGATGGCAGGTTCAGGCTACACATCCGGTATTTCTAGGAGTCTTAGCTGGGAGCACCCCTAATCGCACAAGGTTTCCACCTTACCAAGAAATGCCCCCATTTTCATTAGTCTCTCATCACTCTCCTAATTAATTTCTCCTGTTTCCATCTCCACCGGCCCCCAGTCCACTTGTAAATTCTATTCCATATCCTCTTCCCAGGACTATCTAAGTGCCCCCCCCCCTTGAGCCTTCTTTCTTATCTAGCTTCCGTGGGTCTGTGGGTTTTAGCATCATTACCCTTCACTTGAGATCTAATATTCACTTATAAGTGAGTTCATACCATGTTTTTCTGGGTCTGGGCTACCTCACTGAGGATATTTTCTGATTCGAAGCATTTGCCTAAAATTTTATGGTTTCATTATTCGTAACAGCTGAGTAATTTTAACAGCTGAGTATTTTTATTTATTCTTCAGTTTAGGGATATCTTGGTTGGTCCCAGGTTCAGGCTATTATGAATAACGTTGCTATGAACAC
>NC_022024.1:22266065-22282839 GCF_000317375.1 Microtus ochrogaster | reverse complement strand
ATCTCCCCTTACCCCCTCCCACCCCACCCTTAAGATGCCGATTTTTTGCCTGGCAATCTTGTCTACTTCCCCTACCCAGGAGGATAGCTATATGTTTTTCTTTGGGTAATTAAATCCAACCTTTTGATTCCGATTTTTTGCCTGGCAATCTTGTCTACTTCCCCTACCCAGGAGGATAGCTATATGTTTTTCTTTGGGTAATTAAATCCAACCTTTTGATTTCCAAAGTGACATTACAGGAATGCACAGCCACCAGCATTTGAGGAGTGTTCCTTTTGCTCCACATTCTCTCCAGTATGAGCTGTCATTTGTGATTTTGAACTTAGACCTCCTAAGAGGAGTAAGAGGGGGAATCTCAGAATTATTTTTATTTGCATTTACCTGATGGCTTAGATGTTGAACAATTCTTTAAGTGCTTTTCAACCATTTACGATTCCTTTGTTGAGAATTCTGGTTTGATCTACCCAAGTTTTTAATTGGATTATTTTTTATTAATTTTTGATGTCTAGCTTTTGAGTAGTTTATATATTTTGAAAATTAGCCATCTCTCATACGTGGGGTTGGCCAAGTTCTTTTCCTGTCCTACTGGCTGCTGTGTTGTCCTATTGATAATGTCCTTCGTCTTACAGAAGATTTTCAGATTTATGGGGCATCAGTATACAATCTATCTATTAATTATCCATTAATTACTAATCTCTTTATTAATTATCAATCTTAGTTTTTGTTCCAAGGGTATTTTGATCATGAAAGTTGTCTCCTGTGCCAATGAGTTCAAGTCAGTTCAAGTCTATTTCTTGTTTATCAGGTTCAGTGTATCTGTATTTATGGTGAGGTAATTGAACCACTTGGAACTGAGTTTTGTGCATGATGATAGACATTGTCTCTTTGAATTTTTATATATGCTGACATATAGTTATATCAGCACCACATATTGAAGATGTTTTCTTTTTTCCATTGTATAATTTTGGTTTTGGTCATAATCAAGTGTCCATAGGTTGGTGGATTTATATCTTTGTCTTTAATTCAATTACATTTATCCACCTGTCTGTCTTTATGCCAATACCATGTGGGTTTCATTACTATCGTTCTGTAGTAGAACTCAAAGTCAGGGACAGTCATACCTCTAGCAGTTCTTTTATTGTACAAGATTGTTTTAACTCTCCTGCGTGTTTTTCCAATATGAATTTATGTATTGTTCTTTCAAGGTCTGTAAAAAAGTGTGTTGGGATTTTGATGGGGATTACATTTAATCTGTAGATTACTTTCAGTAAGATTGCCATTTTTACTATGTTAATCCTATGATCTATGAGCATGGGCAATAATTCCATTTTCTGATATATTCTTCAATTTCTTTCTTCAAGGATTTGAAGTTCCATTCATATGGTCTTTCACATGCTTGGTTAGAGTTTAACCATGGTATTTTATATTATTTGTAGCTATTGCCAATGGTGCTGTTTTCTTGATTTCTTTCTCTGTCTATCATTTATTAGAAGGTATCCTGACATTTTTGGGTTAATATTGTTTCCCACCACATAGCTGAACATATTTGTTAGTTGTAGAGGTTCTCTGATAGAAGTTTGGGGGACACTTATGTATGCTATCTTATCATTGCAAATAGTGATATTTTGATTTCTTCCTTTGCAATTGAATTGTCTTGATCTTTTTTAGTTGTCTTATTGCTCTGGCCAGACACTAGAATTAATTGAATTCTGATATCAAATCACATATTTTCTTCAAGACATTACAATATTGTTTGGTTTAAATATTCATTTAATGGCGATTAGATTTTTACATTGAATAATTCAATTTTAAAGACAAGAGGACATAGACTTGATTTTAATAATTATAGCAACTTAACTGTCTTAACTGATTAAGCTTTAAAGATAATCTTCCCAAATGTCAACTCAGAACATAAATCTGCCATTAAAATTGAGTTTAACCCTTGAAATTTACAGAATAATATGAACTAGGTTTATATATAAACCTTTGATAGCTTTTTACAAAAAATGCAAAATATTCAACTTTCCAGACTCACAAAGTAAAATGTTTCATTTCTTCATTAATAATCCCCATTAACACAGGAAGCAGTGTTTACCTAAAATGACAAGTTAATGTATGGTAATCTATCTATGATAACTATGGTATTGTGTAATGTTTTGAACCATTCCCCCTAATAATGAGCTGAGTAATACAAGGATCTGGCCAAGCCTAACCATCTGGTACCTTTTTATTATCTTCTAAAAAGTTTTAAAGGTGAAAATATTAATCTGAAACCATTCATTCCTTACAAATTATACTTGGGAATATCTACCCTATTCAGATACATTAAAGTACTTTGGCCTTTTCTAGACTTGGAAGTATATCTAATAATTACATTCAATAATTGGAAACTTTAATAAGGCACATTTCATAAAGGATACAAGAGGGAAATAAATTAAGAATAGTAAGGTAATAATCAGAGAAAAATGTGACTCCTGTTAATTTTCTATACATTTAATAATATGTAATTTAATAGAATACAGAGGAGCTAAAAAGAAAAAGAAAAAAATATTAGTGCGGTAGCCATTATCTGACAGCAAAATATTTAAAACTTTGCTGTTATTCCGTATTTTATATATATTGTTTTCTTTCAAAAGAAAATGATATAAATGCAAAATGGCTTTAGATTCAAAGTTAGTTGTCAATTTGGGCCTCTTTTTAGGATATGGGATCTTTTAAAACCTGTGATGATATTCTTCTGAAGACTTAAAGGCAGAATATAAAGTTTTTTAGGTGCTTATACATTTTCCAGTCTTGTATAACAAAAGATGCTCACCTATAATAATGTGCCCTTGATTCTGGTCCATAATAGATAGCCTCAGAGAGACTTTGTAAACCTGACAAACTTACATTGAATTAAATTGTAGTTGCTTGAGGACTTTATAATTCGGGTATTTTAAAAACAATCTTTGGACTCATTTTATAGAGGCTCATAAAGAATCTTAAATACGGAATCCTTTAAGAACATTTCCTGTTCTTTCAGAAGACCTAGGTTCAATACATACCTGCTAAATCAGGTTTCCAAGTATTCTTATTGAGTCCAGAGGAGATCTGAGGCCCTCTTCTGACTTCAGTGGGAAGTCAGAAGATATACAGACATACAGAGCCGGGCTGTGGTGGTGCATGCCTTTAATCCCAGCACTCGGGAGGCACAGGCAGGCAGATCTCTCTGAGTTTGAGGCCAGCCTGGTCTACAAAGGGAGTTCCAGGACAGGCTCCAAAGCTACAGAGAAACACTGTCTCGAAAAACCAGAAAAAAAAAAAAAACAAATAAGATACATATTTTAAAAGTCAAACAAAAGTATGCCTAAAATGAAAGTCAATAAAGTTTTTTCTTTAAAAAAATAGGAATTCTGATAAGAGCACAACTTTGTCTTTAAAGCAGCAAGCATATGCATATTAATTACAAACATACAAAAAGTTCGCATACATATACATTCCAAATTATCACACTGCCAAATTCGCTTTGACCGTTATGTGTGATTATGTCTGAAGCGACAGTCTCATCCTCAGTTTGAATCTTCTCTTCCTCATCATAATAATGTATCTAAATCCCTAAACCTTGAAGATTTTCTAAATTTTTATTTCTTCCCTGTTTTTTTTAAAGTTTAAACATTTAATTTGGCTTATCACAGGTAAACGTACACTATTTTCTGTGAAGCATACTCACATTTTTGATGTATGATATTGACGTTTCTGTACTGATATGGGCCATACCCATAACTAGTTTGTATTTCTGAAAGACACAATGTGGCCATATCTAAAGAGAGAAAATTCATAATGAATTCTCTTTTGGTCATCCCCAGTTTTTATACATCAAACTTAGTATTTGGAGCATGCACAGGATATAATGGTCCCAAAGTTCACTGAACTAGGAAACATGGTATGTTTCTGCTGTTAAGGCATAAGAAGATAAAAATCTGAAAGATTTCTCAAGGAAATATGCATAACATATTTATTAACCTGACAAAACTCAAGTTTCTGTGGATTAAAGACCTCATTGGCAAGACAGACACACCAAACCAGATAGAAGTGAAAGTGAGGAATAGCCTTAAACAAAAAGGCATGGGAGACTATTCCCACAACAGAACATACGGACAGCAAGGAAAAGCAATCTCCAAATGGTTTCTCACTAAACTGAAAACCTTCTATAAGGCAAGGAAACCATCAATAGGAAAAAAATGACAACCTATAGAAAGGAAAACGATGTTCCTCAACCTCATATTCAAAAGATTGTTAATATCCAAAATATATATTAAGAACTCAAGAAACTAGACAACCAAAGAAACAATCCAATTAAAAAACAGTACAGAACTAAACAGAATTCTCAAGAGAGGACTATCAAATGGCTGAGAAGCACTTATAGAAACGTTCAGCTTCGTTACCAAGCAAGCAAATGCAAATCAAAACAAATTGGAGATTCCATCTTACACATGTTGGAATGACTAAAATCAATAACACACGTGTCAGCTCTTGATGGCTAGGGTGTGGAACCAGGATTAAGGGTCAAGATTATCTGTGTTTGAAAACCATTTTGCACTAACAAACTTTGTTGGAGGGAGCCGCTTGTTTGTTTCTGGCTGCTCAGCCCCAAAATATTCACACAGAAACTGTATTAATTAAATCACTGCTTGGCTTATTAGTTCTAACTTCGTATAGGCTAACTCTTACATATTAGGTTACCCCATTGCTTAGGAATCTGTGTATCACCATGAAGTTGTGGTTTACCACCAAAATTTTGGCATGTCTGACTCTGGAAGTGTCTCGTGCAGTTGCTCTTCACCCTTCTTTCTCCCAGCATTTCCCTGCCTGCCTAAGTTCTGCCTTGCTATAGGTCCAAAGGAGTTTCTTTATTCATTAACCAATAAAAGCAACACATAGACAGAAAGACCTCCCACAACAAAACTTTAAAATTTTTGCCCAATCTATTTTTTTCAGATCATCATATTTATAGTTGGGGCTATATTTTACAGTATATGGAACACTTAAAATATCTTTCATAAGACTTTGTCAATCTTGTTTTTTTTCTCAAAGAACCAGTGCTTTGTTTCATTTATTTTTTGTATTGTTTTCTTTGTTTCTATTATGTTGATTTCAGTCCTCAATTTGAGTATTTCCTAACTTCTAATCCTCCTAGGTGAGTCTGCTTCATTTTGTTCCAGAGCTTTCAGGTGTGCTGTTAAGTCCCTAATATGAGCATATTGTATTTTCTTTATGTGGGCGTTTAGTGCTATTCACTTTCCTCTTAGCATTGCTTTCATAGTGTCCCGTAGGTTTGGATACATTGTGCCTTCACTTTCGTTGAATTGTAGGAAGTCTTTAATTTCTTACTTTATTTCTTTTTTGACCCAGGGCAGGAAAAAAGAAAAGGAGTCAGAGAGTATGGTGACTCATTAAATGCCGAGTAAGGGCAATTGCCACGAAACTGTTGATGGAACCAAGCTTGAGAGAAAGAAATAGCTGATGCTATAATGTTGCCCTATGAACTCCACATACCCTCTCCCCCAAAAAACTATATCTTTCATACAGCAACATCAGTCTTAGAAGCATGTTTGGCTTTACTGTTATTTTACTAATAGTTTGATAAATATTTAAACTTAATGACCTTTGAAAAATAAATATTAGTTCTACAGCTTAGTACAGGACATATAACCCATAATTAAGTTTTCTCAACTTCCATGTACTTATTCCATTCATTTCAAAAATGTGTAACTTATAACATTCTAATAACATACCTGGATTTGAAGTATTTTCCAAGTTTTGAATGGATAGTGGAGGAACTAAAGGCCTTTAAAGTGTTTTATAGATCCCTTGGTGTTTCATTTGAAGAAATAATTAATTCAATATTCACTTAACTGCCTAGAACTGAAACCACTTTGATCTGTCTTGGATTTAATGAGTGCTCATTTGCCGTGTGTACTATGAACCACTACATCATTCAGTGGGCTATCTTTAAATTGGTAATTAGACAATACTACAGATAATTACCCTATAAAAGGTAGTATGAGTATACTATCTGAATAGTTGAATCTATTTCCTTCAGTACTGAGGTAAATATTTATTGGGTGTGCAATAATCATTTAAAAATAATTTTACATGACATTTTCCACATAAATAACAGTTCAAGTTTTGCATATTGTCTTTTGGATGACTCACAGGACATAAGTATTTTAAGATGATAAGAAAGCAAATCATTTATTTCCATGCCATTTTCTTTACTGTAGCAAGTTCTGTGCCTTAATTTTCTATGCCAACAAAAATTATATCACAAGAAGGAATTGAAAACATTGAGCCAGTAAATGTGTTTTTATTTCATTTTAAATTCTTATGTAAGTGTAGAAAAAAGTAAATAATGATGTTTTAAAAGTAATACAATTTCAGAAAAAAACTGTATCATACATACTGTGTTTTTTGTAAGAGTTTTTAGGATGATATGCGGTAGTGATAGAACTGATGAACTTCAACTCTGAATATTAGTTATTATAAGAATAAGTTAAATGCATCATTTTCACCTTAAACGTTTACATTCTTTTTTTTATAGTTGTTAAATAATTGCTTAATGTCCTGGCAGCTAAATTGATCCTATAAAAGAGCAATCAAATAATTTTAACTTGAAATCTACAACAAAACAAATTTTAGAATATTGGGAACTTGATTTATTAAAGAAGAAAAAAATAGGGCAAAATGGGAGTTCACATATAAAAATGCTTCATACTAATTTTTTAAGAAATATGAAAGAATAATAAAAAATTTGGAGCAAGAGATGATGTTTCAGTACTCTTAGAGGAAGGTCAGTAACAAATGGGTAGAATTATGAATTGGGCAACAGGGCTATAAATCATTTTGCAGAAGATTTAGATTACTAATACATAACATCTTGCATGGATAACAGGGAGAAGAGTAGTCGGGAATAAATACTTCAAAGTCTTTTAGTCATAGAGGATAGGCCAATATATATTAATATAAGCTTCTCTTTGGTTTTTATTAGCTAATCTTTGTAAGGATTTGTCTTGAAACACTGTCACTATGCCTATGGATTTAAATATCCTAATATTATCTAGAGGCAGATATCTTCAGTTTCTGCAGTTCTAAATACCTTTTCTTATATCCATTGATAATGAAGCTCTTATTTTTTAAGAAATACGTTATCTATGCTTTTAGCTGATGGAGACCATTGAATTAATTAACTGCCTACACACAACATCTATATTGATGGCTCGTGGAACATACAGGGAGAGAGGCAAAAAGATTACAAGAGTCAGCAAAATAAAAGATCTTATGTGAGATAATGTTTCCTACATATGGCAAGGAAGGGTGACCCAAAAATCTTAACAACATGCCTGTCTAAATAAGACCTGAGAAATGGAAAGGGGAAAACATATAAGGCCTCATCCTTAGATGAAAACTATTGAGTATTAGCTAATAAAAACCGTGTTTGATTTATAATTGTAATTAAGTCATACTCATATCTAGGCACATAAAAATTAATTTCAAATAAGTTATTCCTTAAAATTTGTAAATTTAATATAATTAGCTCATTTATAAGATCATCAGTATGTACATACAGTCATATTAATATTAAGTGGATATATAGAGATACTGTCTTTGTATGACATAAAATGATCTATTTTAATCAGAACATTTTAGATTTTGGTGAAATAAGCAGTTGGTAATTTTAGATTTGTGAATGTATGACTTTTTCTCTTATATTATGGGTATCTAGTATAAAATACATTTTGTTTTGTGAACTTTAAATATATAGGTTTCACTTTTAATCGTACACGGAAAAGAAAACGTTTCAGATAGAACTCTAGCATGGTGTGTGTATAGGTTACTAGAAATGGAAGCTGGATAAATCAGATGGACTAAAGCATTGTTGGAGAAAACGGTTACATGAACACCTACGGAAAATATGTCATAGTAACACTCCAAAAAGAAACAATCTAGGCTTTCTGAGTAAATGCTATAGTGGGTGGCTAGTGGAAGCAATTTCCTTAATATTGCATGTTTTACCAAAGCAATTATATTCTGCAAGTGCTGTGGAGTCCTTCTGGCTGTAGTAATAAGACTTTACAATGAAAATTGCCCTGCATATGTAATTTCTCCTGCACATATGCTCACACAGTCTTCGGTGTTCCTTCTCAGAAGAGTTGAAACATTTAAAAACACATACATCCACTATTTATCTTCAGTGTTACGTGAGAGGTTTCCAAGTGCACAGGGTAAGGGGCCCTGCTGTAACTGGGTCTTATCTGTGTGGTGATTCCCTTGAATCTTCACGGCAGGGCTGTCCTTACGGTTAGCATACTTGGTGTATTGGTAGTATTCTGGAAACTAAATTTAACATTTTACAGTTGTTTTCATAATCTTTTGCCTGCAAGAATAAGAATATTTTTGAAACTATTTTTATTAGGTGCAACTTTTAAAATTATTATTTTTTTTTTATTTTTACTTAAAAATTTCCACCTACTCTCCTCCTCCAATTTCCCTCCTGCTCCCCCTTCCTCCTATCTCCCTCCCCCTCCCTCTCCAGTCCAAAGAGCAGTCAGGGTTCCCTGCCCTGTGGGAAGTCCAAGGTCCTCCCCACTCCATCCAGGTCTAGTAAGGTGAGCATTCAAACAGACTAGGCTCCCACAAAGCCAGTACAAGCAGTAGGATCAAAACCCAGTGCCACTGTTATTTAGTTTCACAGCATTTACTTCTTTTTAAAATCGTCATTTAGGGCTTTTATGAAATAAATTTGTATTCTTACAGCATTATCATAAATGCATATATTTAAGCTTTCTATTGTTATTTCCTGCCCCTTCTCCTATCCTTAGCCTTTTATTGCCACTCTAGTCCCTACATTCACATGCTGGACATAGAGTCCAATACTCAATCTTGTTCTCCTCCTGCATTTTTGCACATAAAAGATAGTATGCAATATTTATTTTCTGAGTTGGCTTATTTCCTCTTCTGTAATGGTCTAAAATTCAGTCTGTTTTCATGTAATTTTGGAATTTTATCCTTCATTAAGATTGAATGAAATTCCATGTGTATTTATGTCACACTCTACCTCTAATAATGGACATCCGGGCTCCTTTCTTAATTTAGGTGTGATTCAGTCTCACACCTATTAGAAAAGGCAAGATCAAAAACAGTGATGGCAACTTATTATGGAGGGGTTGTATGGTAAAGGGAACACTTCTGCATTGCTGGTGTTAATGCAAACTGGTACAGCACCTTTGGATGTAATTGTGATGATTTCTCAGAAAATTAAAAAACAACCTTCTTCAAGATCTAGTAATACCACTTTTGGGTATATATCCAAAAGATGCTCAATCGTACCAAAAGGACATGTACTAAACCATGTTCATAGCAGCATTGTTTGTCATAGTCAGAACCTGAAAACAACCTAAATGTGCCTCAACTGAAGAATGGATAATGAAAATGTGGTACATTTACACAATGGAGAACTACACAGCAGAAAAAATAACGACATCTTGAAATCTGCAGACAAATGGATGGAACTAGAAAACATCATTTTGAGTGAAGCAACCCAGACCCAGAAAGACACATGTTCTCACTCATAAGTGTTTTGAAGCAAAAACAAAAAAAAAAAAAAAGCCCCCAAATCACAATCCCAAAGAACCCAGACAACAATGAGGACCCTAAGAGAGACATACATAGATCTAATCTACAGGGGTAGTAGAAAAAGACAAGATCTCCTGAGTAAATTTGGAGCATGGGGATCTTGGTAAAGGGTTGAAGGGGAGGAGAGAGGCAGGGAGGGGAACAGAGAAAAAATGTGGATCTCAACAAAAATCAATAAAAAAATTTAGGTGTGATTTTTATAATTTAGCAATTTCATAACCAATTATAAAAACAAATTTCTTTTAGCCATGATGACTTACATTTTTCTAACAAATTTTAATAATTTCTTGATCTTTTATTTTATGATTGCACGCTTTTAAATCTACACGTATATTTATATCTATATAAACGTCCATGTGTTCAGCTTTTGGTTGGTCTTGTATTTCTTTAATCTTAGTGGCTATTGTAGGGGTAACTTGTTTTCATTCCTCTCTTTAATTTTTGCATATTATAGAAATTTATTCATTTCTTATATATCTTCTAATTTGTTGGATATTTGGTTTATACAGAATTATTTAATGATACCTGAATTTCATTAGCCTCTTTTATAATGTTTTTCTTTTCAGCTCTAATGTTAATGATTTAATTTCTTTTTTTCCCTTTTGCTTGTTTCTGCTAACTAGGAAGGTTACCAATGTTGACCATATTCTCAAGAAACCAATTATCTGCATGATAAATTTTTGTATTTTTCTTCCAATTTCCACATATTTACAGTTTATAAACTTTAATTTAACATACAAGTTCTGCCAGTTATTTTCTAATTCCACTTAATATTAACAGCTTCCAATTTCTCTCCTAAATTTTCCAGCAACCTATTGTTCTTTCAAAATTACATTGTTTAATTTCCGTGTACATACAAGATATTCTCCTGAGTTAGTGATGCCAAGTTTTAGGATATTATATGCTAACTTGCAGGGAAATATTCTGATTATTTTGCATTTTTGAAGTCATTTATAAAAGCATAGATGTGCTCTTATTTTGAGAAACTTCCATGAGCCTCTGGAAAGAATGTGTAATTATCAGTTGCTGTGGAATATTCTGTAGATGCCTAAAGCTTCATTCGAACTTTGATATAGCTTGTGTTGTCAGTTTCTTTTATAAGAAAATAATAATCTATTATCTTTCATCTCTAGATGATCTGTCTCAATTCTTCAGTTTAATGATATGGGATTGCTGATTTTGTCCAAGTCAAAACAAACAAACAAACAAACAAACAAAAACTATAAATTTCTACCAAGAGATAGATTTCACTGGCAAAGACTAAAAACTTGAATAATGAAACACTATACACCAAGCAGATTTTGAGAAAGATTTGTTCTTAAGAGGTGAAGAGGTCAGGTGGTGGTGGCTCATGCCTTTAATCCCAACACTCACAAGTCAGAGGCAGGTGAATCCCTGTGAGTTCAAGGGCATAATGGTCTACAAGAACTAGTTCCAGGACAGCTAGGACTGTTACACAAAGAAACACTGTCTTGAAAATAAAAAAGTGAAGAAAGTCACTAAATTTAAGTAAAGTTTATAGAGCCCAAATAAAATGTGACCATAATAAATCAATAGGCACCAAATATTGTTTTTTTTTTAACATGTATGAGATAAATAGTGCCAGACAAATAGGATGAATAGGTGTGGGTGAACTTAATATGCCATTCTCATCAGAAGGTGAGACTTTTTAGAAACACTTTGAATTTCATAAGGGGAGATAATTCCGTGACTCTATGAATTTTGCTACAGAGTGCTGAATATAATTTCTAGGTCCTAATGTTTCCCTAGTGTTTAACAGTCCTATTGGAAAAAACATTGCACTTGATATACAGAGAGTTTTGAAGTGTATATTCTATTCACTTCTAAGTAGAAAATAGAATAATACTATAAATCAGGAGAATCAAACATACACACACACATTCACACACAATGATAATTGAGGAAAAGTTGTTTATTTAATTAATTATTATTTTATTTCTATAAATAAATAATATATACACAACAAGATATATATCTTTGCCTATATTTACCACTTAGGTTTATAAAGAATTACTCATTGATACCAAGCATTATTATTATTAAAATCTTCATTACACAAATTTCCCCCACATTTGCATCTCACCTACATAACATTATCCGTTTTAAATAGTGCAATTCTATGGGATACAGTTTCTAATTTATGAAATATAACAACCTACAATATTAGTATTGATCCATTTAACCATAGCTTATTTGAATGATTCTAATGGATAACATACTTATATATTTTTAGGAACGGAGCTATACTTGTATATTTGTAGAATGTGACATCAAGTACATAAGTATAATTCTAGCAATAAGTTTGAAGGGAAATAATTATTTAATAAATGAATTCAAAACGCATCATGAAAATTCAACAAAATTTTATAGAGTTAAAAACATACCCAGACTATGAGTAGTTAAAAAAAATAATTCTTGAAATTTATCTGACAAACAGGCATTGCTTCAGAAGAAAGTACTCATCAATATAAGCAAAATGTCTTTTAAATTACTTAAAAATAGCTAGAGGTGTCCCTTAAAATCCAGGGCAAAATCAGCGTGTGTGTGTGTGTGTGTGTGTGGGTGTGTGTGTGTGTGTGTGTGTGCATAAATCCCAAATATATGCACATAATTTTCCAAAATATTCTCCATCAATATACATCTTATAACAATACCAAATATTGGTGAATGAAATTGATTTAATAACAGAAGTGCAATAATTTCTAGCATGTTGTCTTGATTACACAAATCTCAGAATCTTGTGACTTTTAAGATCACTTCATACACATGTCTAGGTAAGATTTATTTTGCTGTGAAGAGACACTATGATAAAGGTATCTCTTAAAAAAGAAAATATTTAATTGGGTGTTGGCTTACTGTTCAGATCTTTAGCCCATTTTCATCATGGGGAAAACTTGGTGGTATGGAGCAGACATGGTGCCAATTAAGTAGTTGGGAGTTTGTTTGTTTTTTTTTCTGATCCATAGACAGAAGGAGGAAAAATATGAGCCACCAGGCCTGGCTTGAGCATCTGAAATCTCACCGCCCCCCCAGTGACACACTTCTTCCAACAATATCATACCTAATTCATCAGTGCTACAGGGGACATTTTCATTGAAAACCACCACAACACATAAAGTTGTAGGCATCTGAAAAATTGAAATAAAAGGTTCATATACATTTTTAAATTTCATATTTTAGGAATTTAGTCACAGTGGAAATTATTTGAACTTAAAATTAATAAAAACAAATCCAAACCAAAAATAGGTCCATGTCTTTCATCTCCATCACAAAGAAAATTTTAATGAAAATAATATTTTTATGAACTAAAGAATAGACTACTTCAAGCAAAAACTTCAGCAGTAACAAACAAATTATCAATAAGATCATAAAAATAAATGTATAATTTTCCTTCCAGGTAAATGTTCAGTAAGATTAATAGATTGTTATAATTTTTTCAGCATTCAGAGATGTGAATTGGAGGGCCGTAAGAGATAAGAGATGAAAATCTTCAAACCTTCGATGATGGGTATTGTGCTAATTAAACTGCATAATCAAGTAATGTCAAGGATTTAGAGATTATTACGCAGCTGCTTCAGAATGAGTGTGGAAAATGAGTGAGGATTAGTTACTGTTTGTTCCTTTTTAACTCCTTTGAAACTTACATACATCCAAGCTACAGGTTGCGGGGAAGAGAGGGAACAGGATCAAATGTAGACTAGCCCTTCTCTCCAAGAAAGACTCAGCTTTAAAGCTTAAACCCATCTTTCCATTTGGGTGTGTCTGATTTCTTTTTTTTTCCTTTAGTCCAAATCTATTTTTTTCAAAACCATCTGCAGTCATTTCTTAGTTTCATATTGGAAAACATATTTATTTGATTGCTGTAGTCCCTATATACACTTCATCCCCGGAGAGGCCCAAACAAACATACAAAATAGCTTGACATGTGTACAATGCAACAAGATCAGGGACAGATGCAGGGAATATGATTTGAGAGAAACAATTGCTTTCCACGCTTTCCACTTGCTTTAGATGCCACAGTGATTTTTCCCTTTTACTGAAGGAAGGATTAAGAGGGTGAATTCTTATTAGCTAATACATTGCCTTTCAAATATAAAGCAAATTTGCTTTCTTTTCATTTCCATTCCTGAAAATATTGATTGAAGGTTGATATTACCGTTCAAGAATTAAGCCTTTTTTTGTTTGAAAACTTTTGTGCACGTTCATACCCAGGTGGACCGTAGGCAATGGTGATATATCACACTCTGCATTCTTTCCGAGAAGACTGGATGCCACAATTGCATTGTCAATAAAGGACTTCAGTAAATAGGCCAAGGCCAGTATTGAATGAAAGAATATTTGACCCACTAGGCTATAAGCACTGTACGAAGAGACACTATATCTGTCTTAGGTAGTGTTGTAGTTCATAGTATTTGGTAAATTGTCTCTAGAAATATATATACTTCATTATTTTTATAGAATTTTTGCTATCTTTTATTTGATATGGTTATGTGACTTAACATTAATTTTCTGACAATATAATTTATTTATGAGGCATTATTACTGTTTCATTATTCTTACTGTTAGTTATTATGATGAAATTAAGTGGCTGGATTTTCGATAACCAAGTCCTAAGCTACTTTGTGAGGGCTTTGCAGTGAACGGGTTGATGTATTTTGTGACTGCCTGGGCCTGAGTTTGCTATGTCCAATGTTATAGTTTGGAGTTATAAAATCTTTATTATTTATAAATTCATCTGTACTTTCTTAAAATAATTGTATTTTCTGACATAACTGTCACATTTATCAGATATTTGTAGCTTACATGATAATACAATGTAAATATAGATTTATTTATATATTAGTATGAAAAACAAGTGAAGATCTTCATATTTGATACTTTAAAATATTTCTGCTGTCATTATATATGCTATTATTCATATGAATATAAAAAAAGAATGACAAAATTGTTATTTATAATTTATAGCATATATTTAACTGTATAACAAGTCACCAAGGTTTATAAGAATTAAAACTATAATCTATAATTTTTAATGATTGAATTTTAATTATTAATCTTTTTGGATAGTATTTAATTTTATTCTTTCCTATAATTTAATGTCTCAATAAAAAGAGATTTCAAATTCTTATGGTACATTCTTGCTACCCTTCTAAAATCGGAATTGTGGAACTTGTATTTAATGTCTGGCAATTTAAAAATAGGATAATGATTTTTTTCTTCTTTACTGAAATGTATTAAAACAATTGTGATTATACCCCTTCAGCAATAACAGTAATATATGTATAAAACAAATACTAAGAAATGTATCTCTGACTCTTAAGGTAACAGGGACTCAGGAAACCTTCCCTGAACATTCAAAGGGATGGAAAAACACACAATAACTGACAGGATGTAATATTCTGGGTGTAACTCATGATGTCATAACAGTAAAAAATTTTAAATAGTCTTTAGATTTTGATGACCAGTTTGAGACAGATATGTGAGAAACTCTTATGGCAATGAAATCCTGAAGATAAACTTGAAAGATTTTTATCCCTATGAAATCTTCCACGTTTTCTTGTGGCAGAAGACAGGAATGCAAGTATAGCTGACCTGGTTATGAGGTAAATATATTGATATCTTAATCACATCGATTAAACAATTAAATGAACTAATAAAAGACTTATTAATAAATCATAAAATAACAGTCTAGAGAGACAAAATTATATGTTTCCTTCATGTAATAATAAACTTATAAAAATCTTCAAAATCCCAATTGGAATATGAAAAACTTAAAATAGTTAGCACTGAATAAAATCTAAATAATGATTAGATAAGAAGTGCTTGTGAATGATCCTAACACCAGGTATTTTCATATAATTGATTTTAAACTGGTTTTCAAGTGTCATTTATTTTGTTTTCATGTTTATGATTGTTTGCATAAATGTATGCTTTTGCAAAATGAGTGTGGTAGTTGATCACAAGGTCAAAAAAGAATGTTCAGTCTCCAGGAACCGAAGTTATGTTGACTTGTGAGCTTTAGTATGAGTACTAGGAATTGAATGTTGGTTCATTAAGAGCATCAAGTACATTTAATGGCTAAGCCAAATCTCCAGCCCTCCAAACAATGGATTTGATCAACATATTATTTTGGTTATCAAAAACTGAACCGTGTTCATCAATTATGTGTTGTAATTGCAGTTTATAAGAAAATGCGAGTTTGTTGGTATCACAAAGAAGTAAAATAATCCAGACAAGACAGCAGAACAGCTTAAATTCATATACACCTTGACCATGACATGTATAGTTTTTAATAGATATTTGAGCCTTCATAGATAGCACATAGTACTATATTTTTTGGGCTTTCAATTGAGAATTCTAAGAATTATGTACACCCCACTATCGGTAAGCACTCCTATGACCCAGGTGTTGGTTTCTCTATTGCTCCCTATAAAAAAAGAAAACAGAACCCTGAGGAGAAACTCCTGACTGAAGTAGGCAATAGGCAAGATATTATGAGATGTTTTCATGCCCTATAGATGAGGAATTTCAAAGAAAACAAAGCAAACCCGAATGATTGGAGCTTGTTTGTAGACATAAGAACCAGCTTCTGAGCAACAAAACAAGCATGCAGCATTTTGCTTATAACAAAAAGATTAAGTGGAGCTTTCACGAGTCTACACTGACTTAAATGTGGCCAAAATTGAGATAAAGAGAGAGTGTAAAGTTTTTTTCCAAATAATTTATGTAGATTCAGTACTGTCAACATGGTAAAAGATTGGAGAGGGTGTCTTAACTACCTTTCCCCTGTTATCATATTGATGACTACTCTAATTGTCATCGTAAAACCTACATCCCGTAAGCGATGGAAGAAGATGCAGAAATTCACAGCTCAGCACTGGTCCGAGCTCTTGGAGTCCAGTCTTAGCGAAAGAGGAGTGATAATATGAGAAAAGAGGTCAAGGCCATATGGGGGAAAGCCACAGAAACACCTGACCTGAGCAACTGGGAGCTCACTGAGTCCAGACTCCAGTTGGGGGACCTGCATAAGACCAAACTAGGCCCACTGAATGTGGGTGACAGTGGTATATCATGGGCAGTT
>NC_022024.1:22264279-22265640 GCF_000317375.1 Microtus ochrogaster | reverse complement strand
CCACCATCGCCTGGCAATAATAGTTTTTTAAAAAGAAAAAAAAATCCAACTTTCAGTCACTTAATTTTGAGTCATGATAGTAATTTCAACCATAAATGGCCTTAATAGAATAGGGGGGACAGAAAGAAAACATAGTTTCATGGCAAGAAAACTCATTCTGTCAAAAGATCAAAATTAACAAAAATCTTGTTTCCATACACTTTCAAGATGACAGCAAAAACATACTCCCCCATTCAAAACCCATGCCCATAGGCTAATTATAAGGAAAAAATCAGAAATAATTCCACATTAACTAAATTATCTAACTAGTATTTCTTAAAAATGTAACAGCCTTCCAACACAAGAAAATCTACAAAACATTACAACCAAGCAGAGATTAAAGCCATGGACAGCTGACCTAATGAGGAACGTCTGTGGTTCTCTTGGAAAATAATAAATATTACATGGAATGTAATAAAATGTAAATCAGTGGTGAGGTTTAATAATTAGATTTGCTTCTTCTTTCCTCATACTTGTATTAATAATTTCTGGGGCAAAATTAATACTCCCTTAGCCATGAGAATGAAGTTAGAAAATCAAATTGGTGCCTTAGCATAAAATGAATATGTGTATATGAGCTTATTTTGTATTTTAGATCTTTGGTGTATTTGTTGGGATCGTCTGAGTTCCTCAAGGTTGTTATTGAACGCACTCCACCTATAGCTTCTTTGGATTATTCTCTAAAGAGCTGATACTCTTAACATGTTGAATTTAGAGAACGTGCTAGAGACCATGATGAATTGTATTTTATTGTTCTGTCTTTTGTGTGGTTTGCATTAGATAGGTCAAGAGATTGATAGCACTTTCATAATGCACAGGCTTGTTCACTGAAGAAGGGCGAGGTATGACCTTGCTATTCACACCATTATATGGGCATATCTTTATGAAGTAACTTAATTTTCGGTTTCAACAAATACATTGCTGCACAGTCTGCTTAGCTACTTTCAAATCCCTGCCTCCCTTCTCACAGGCACTCTGTTATGTCTCTGTCATATGTTCTGCCTTCTGTGTGTATTTTCTCATTGGACTCTGAAATTTTCTTACTGAACTCTTGAAGATATAGGAGTAATTAGCATTTAGCTTCATTAATTTCTTACTGGAAATCCCTATGTGTATAAGTAACTGCCAACATTCAGAGGCTGAAGATACAGCTAAGAGGTTAAGAGAACATGAAGCTCTTGCAGGGAACAATGGAGTTCAGTTACCAGCCTCCACATCAGAGAATTAGAATTGCCTGTGATTCCAGCTCCAAGAGATTCAATGTTACCTCCTGTTCTACTTTGGCACCTATGCGCAAACACACACACATACAGACACACACA
>NC_022024.1:22253579-22263904 GCF_000317375.1 Microtus ochrogaster | reverse complement strand
TGACACATAAATAAGGACATGGGTGGATGTTCATCATGATATCTGAGGATATTTGTCTCACAAATTTAAACTTTTATGGTTTCAGATGATTTGCAAGGAATTCTTCATGCCCTGTATTTTTCTAAAGCCAAAAAAGAGATGAAAACAAAAATGGAGAACTATACAATGGCTGTTTAGAAATGCCCTATAGTGCTGTGACTTTGAAGAGTATCTTCTTCTCTGATCCTCACATTCAGCCTTTAAAATAATCCAAATTTAGCTACAATGTCCCTCCTGGTATATCGTTGCAGTTTCTTCCAACTATAGATAGAGGGCAAACTTTCTGCAGTTTCTAAGAATTCTTGCATTAAACAATGCCAAAAAATGTTGTCTCAGTATGTCTTTAGTCTAGGATCTTTGTCTTGACAACTTTCTTATTTGAAAGAGTACTGTTTTGCTGCATTTGGTATCTCACTCATATATTGCTTACACAGGATGAATGCGTAACTTTGGGACAATGTAATAAGAATTAGAATTTAAAAATATATCATTTAAACATATAAAGATTTTTAATTCTTTGATAGCTTTACTTTGGCAATTGGGCAGATATATAGGATATCTAGGATATATAGAAGAATAGATATATTCTTCTATCATAAGTAGATTCTGTAAATATTATGTGTCCGTTGTGACTTAATGACAAGTTCAGTGTTTGAGGGAGTTGTCACTTTAGCAGTGCTTATGTTTATAATGTCCTATAACATATTATATTATGTTATACAATATTATAAAGAAGAACTATTATAGAGTTACAATATATTTATCAAGGATATTTCATCTTGTCTATGACTGACTGACAAGTTTTGATATTGCCATTTTAATTGCTGCAATTATTATTAAATCTGAAAGAATTTATAAAGCAGAAACCCACAAGTATGACATCAACTAAGACTTCTAGCAATAGTGGAGAGAGTGTCTAAACTGGCCACTTACTGCAAGCAGATTGGTGGCTTCCCTAATTGCCATCAGAGATACACTGTCCAGTAACCAGTGGAAACGGAGGCAGAGATTCACAGACAAGCATTGTAATGAGTTCCAAAAGTATTGTGGAAGAATGGGAGGAAAGATTATACCATTCATGGTGTGTCATGATAGGGGAACCCACAGAGACGCTGACCTAGGCTTGTGGAGACTCATGGATGCTGGACAACGGTCAGGGAGCCTGCATGGGACAGACCTAGGTTCTTTCCATGTGTGTGACAATCATGTAACTTGGTCTATTTGTAAGGTTATTCTAACATTGAGAGCAGGACGGCTGCCTGGCATTTAGCTGGCTTTTATAAACCTGCTCCCCAAGCTAAATTACCTGGCCCCCTCTAGATGGGAGGGAAAACTCGATTCTGCCCCAACTTTTTGTGTCTTGCTTTGTGTGAGCCTATGGAAGGCCTGTCTCTTTCTGGATGGATATGGAGAAGAAGTGTATTTAGGGGGTAGATGGAAAAGGGGAGAAGGCAGGAAGAAAGGAAAGAGGGAAAAGTGGTTGGTATGTAAAATAAATGAACAAAAGTTATTTAAATAACTAAAAAAAAATAAAAAATAAGACCCTGCAAAATATAAAAATAAAAAATTACTTTTAATGACTAACTTACTTTAATTCTATGTTATGACTACTGTATGCAGTGCTGACATAAATTGAATATATACAGTAATGATGTATTTCAATCACTTTCAGTTCTTTTGAGTATATCCCCAGATGTGTATGTGAATTCTATTTTGGGGAAGCAACCTTATGACTTTTTCATATTAGGTGCCCCATTTGACATTCCCAACTTTAGAGAAGAATGCTATTTTTCAGCGTCCTTGTCAACACTTATTAGAGTCTAGCCAAGAAACTGTCCATCTGAATAGGGATGAGATAGTGTCACACTGTACCTTGATCCAACTTCATCTAATGGCTAATGACTTTGAACATCTGTTAATGGTATTATTTTTCACACGTATTCTTTGCAGAAATTTATATCCAGTCTTTTAAATATATTTTTAAAGGAGATTGTTTAGTATTTGCTGTTGAATTGCTGCAGTTCTGTCTCTATAGGTTACAAGTTAATTTGCGTTTTAGTTTTGTTCTTATAAATGTTTTATTATGGTCACAGCCTCACCCTCTTTAATCCCCTTTCACCCCAGTTTTATGCTCTCTTCTGCTAATAAGTTCCTTTCATACTTTCAGGTCTTTTTGTTTTGTGAATCTTTGTGTTGAATCAGCCCTCTCTTAATGTAGGCATGGACAGAACGAGAGACTGGGACTGAGGACACTCACCCCTGGATTCTCCTCTGAAAATCTTGACCCTCTGCTCTCTCAAGAGCCTTCCTCAGCCATGTGATCCCAAGATAGGGTTAAGATAGGTCCCATGATCCCAGCATCCCATCTTTGATCATATGTTGAGAGATTTTTTTTTGTATTCCCATTTTTTTTATTTTTTTTGTTTTCTTTTTTTTATTTTTTTATTTTTTTAATTTATTTATTTATTGAGGATTTCTGCCTCCTCCCCGCCACCGCCTCCCATTTCCCTCCTCCTCCCCCGATTAAGTCCCTCTCCCTCATCAGCTTGAAGAGCCATCAGGGTTCCCTGACCTGTGGGAAGTCCAAGGACCGCCCACCTCCATCCAGGTTTAGTAAGTTGAGCATCCAAACCGCCCAGGCCCCCCCAAAGCCAGCACGTGCAGTAGGATCAAAAACCCATTGCCCTTGTTCTTGATTTCTCTGTAGTCCTCATTGTCCGCTATGTTCAGCAAGTCCGGTTTTATCCCATGCTTTTTCAGACTCAGGCCAGCTGGCCTTGGTGAATTCCCGAAAGAACATCCCCATTGAGAGATTTAACTGTACTGGCAACTTCAGCAAATTCAAGTTAATGAGTGCATCAGATATGTAATGTCCATAAGATAGACTTCACCACACTCTTCATCATCTTTGTTCTTCTGGCTCCTCTTCTGAGATGTTCCCTGTGCCTTAGACCTGGTAGTATGGATATACCACAAAAGGTTGAACTCAAACCTTATTTGCAGTACCTGAGCTAGCCATTGACTATTCCTCTATTACACTCATTTGTTGCATTTATTTTGGCAAATACTTTTTCCACTTCTGTGAGTTCTTTTTCACTAGTCCTTTGGTTCTGATATAGTCTGATTTGACTGTTACTACATGTTTACTTACGACCTGAGTGTCATGTCAAAGAAAGCATCATCAAAACCCATGTCATAAATGAGTTTCCCTGCATTTACTTCTAATAATTTTATAGTTAAGCCTTTTATGATTTAATTTTCATTCATTTGAATTCATTTACATGTCTTCTGAGATAATTGTCTAGTTTCAGCCGATTGCATATCAATGACCTATTCTTTTAGCATCACTTCTTGAAGCATGTTCTTTTTTCAGGAAATGCTGTCTGTGCCCTTGATGGAAACCTTTTGAGCACACAGTAGGTGTTCATGTATTTATTTAGTGGTGATAGGAATTGAATGAAGGACATTGCTCATCCTAAGCAAGAATTCTAAGTGTGGTCATACCTGGTGTGTTAAAGTTTTCTTTATTTGCTTACTGTTCAACTCTAGTACTCTAAATATCTGTCATTTCGCCAGAACCACCTGCTTAATAGAGAGCTATGGGAAGAAGCCCAGTGCAGGAGAGGCTTAGATAAAATCTATAATGCTTTCTGCTATGCTTTCTGTTTGATGACTTTTGATAAAAATGGGTAATATTTCCTAGGGCAGACAGATCTTTGTCAAAATGTGTTGTATCATCCCCAGGCAATAATGAATATACAAATTATAATCTATAATATCAATTCCATTTGTGTACTTAAGGGTAATAAATGACATGTATTAAAAAATAATCAAGGAAGTGACTCCTAACTGGTCAAGGAGATGATTCTTGCCATTAAATGGGTGAGATATGATGGATTATGGGAAGAATGGTATGAGGTGTGGAAAAGATGAGAGATATTTAAGGTATGCAATCAGTGCATGGAGGGTTATATCCAGGAGGAAAACCAGTAATGATTCAATGAAACCTTTACTGTTTCACATTTTAGTAGCCTGGTAGGTAGTGGTGCTTTCTTTGCCTTAAAGCTTCTGAGGTGTTTGAAACTACGCTTTGTTTCTTGTATATATAACATGCTCCAGAATGTATAATCCCCATCCTCCAGTTATGATTCCGTAGTAGATAAAGTTAAAAGCAGGATTTTGATCTAACATTTTTTTTTCTGATTTCCAGATGATTACATTCCCTTTGTTTTCCCTTTGTTTGGGAAACTCCATGCTTAGCGTAGAACCAAGAGATGACATAAACATCATACCATAGCATACTCAACATGCTGTTGCCACATACAAACAAACATAGAACATACACAAGATTGATTTCATAGGCATCGGACTTTTTTCAAAAGTGTATATACTCTCAGAAGTTTCTATGCCCTTAATTGCCCTGTCTAAATATTACATTCTTTTTCGTGTGACAAATCTAACACAGAAATCTGTGCATGTTAAAAATCCTTAAGTGCTTTGCTTGATGATAACACACCAGATGAACTCTATTTTATGCCTCAAATCCAGAATATTATTAAATGACTTAATGTTTAAGGCTCAGTACAAAAATTTAAATTTACCTCTTAGGTAACTTATTAGAATTAGATGTTCTTACTTTTTATTTTTTATGTATCTTTTTTATTTTTTATGTCACTTGAAAACTCTATATTTCTATGCAGAACTGCATACATTCAAGAGATTGTCTCTTAAAAATGCCATTTTTTATTATTGAATATAAAATGTTTAACAAGTCTGTATATTAAAAGATAGTAAAATTCATGCAAATAAAAGAATAAATTTATGACAGATAAATGATCATGGAAATAGAACAAAATAGGAATTCTTTTTAACTAAAAACTTTGGTTCCATCACACAGAACTGTATATATCTCGATGGTGTGGATTGTATAGTGTAGTCTGAGGGAAGGCAATAGTGCAAATAAATTCCGTGCCAGTAGACACTTTAAAATACTAGATTTAGCAGCAGTCACATTAGCTTAGATAATGGGAGAATTTTTCTCCATTGAAAATGCTCGCTGTCGCTTGAGAAGAACTTACTGAGGCAGCCTGCCATCTAGCTTTTTCACAGAAAAACAGGCTTGCAGACTGCAGATGAGAGTCTGGAGCACAGACAGTTTTAACTTAGCCATTCCTAATTTATCTCAAGCGTTTTCAATTCATCTTCACTGCTCTGTGCACACAGGGACACCAGATTGCCTTCCCTGGGGAAGAGACTGCAACCGGGGATCTAGAGAGCTGTCACATTCCAAGAAATATTTAAATTGTGCTGATTTTCTTCTGGAGAGCTGAGCCCAGGGAATGAAACTCTCCATCCAGTCATAGCTTTGCGGGCAATAGATCAGAGGATATTGCCAGGTTCCTAATGGATTATTGTTATCGGGCAGGTTTTCTCTGAAGGTACGTAGTTATTTTCTCAATTCATTACCCTCTCCTGTTTGTCAAGTAATAAGCTAATGAGCTGGGAATACAAACCTGTAAATAGAGAAAGCTGTTAAGGAGTCAGTATTGACTGAGTAATGGCACTTTATTGCTGCATGTTTGTTTGTGAAATAATTGGATTTCTTTATTAAGATGAGTATATATGTATATACTTTGAACTGCAGTGTCAGCACAAAACAGGCAAAAACCAAAACAAATCCGTGCTGCAGGCTGCATTATAATAAGTTCATATTAATTCTCTGGAGGGGTTTCCTTTTGTGGCTGCAGCCAATAATGAAGGGAATTGCATACTTTGGAAACTTGCTTCAGCCTGCGTATTTTGGAATAGTCATAACATTTTCTCTCTTTCTTGGCAAATACTCTCTATCAAATGCTGTCATTAAATGTGCTGTTTGTCATGGATGCTTATGCAGATATAGGAATGATGGAATTGCTTAATTTTTACAAACTCCAGTATAAGTATTTCTGAGAAATGATAAGGGGGCACGTGGTTTGTGTTGCTGATCTATATTTGTGAGTTCGAATAAAATGTATTAAAATTAATTACTACCCTGCTAGTGAATTACATTGTAAAACTCATTTAAGTTTTCTGGACAAATAATGTTACCATATTCCCTTTGGTGGGAAAACGTTAAGTAAAGTAAAATATTCAAAGCTGACAAACTTCTGAACAGTAACTGAGCTAACAAAAATGGATAAAACATCTTTATCCTAAGTAAAATGTGTCTTATTTTACTCTGATCTATTGCCACTGGAAAGGATGACTTCTCTCTGTGTTTTCTAAAAGTTAAAGATGGATGTGAAAATTGGAGCCCTATGTTCTCCATCGGAGAAAAATGAGGGTTCCTGGTAGAAGGCAAGCCCAGAACAACCACAGAGTTTATAAAACAAGAGGATATCTTTAAAGCTGCAGTGTTAAGGGCTTTTGATGACTGTGTGAATGGGCTCAGTGAAACCTCCTGCGTTGCTGGTTGCTGGTACTTTTCCATGGTGAGAAATGGCTATTAGACTCAATGGAATTGCAGGTTTCCTTGGCGTGGGGTGCAGTGGACCAGCTGCTGAGCTTGGACTGGAACGCAGGCTTTGCCCACCCATCTGTGGGTTAATCACAGATTTAGAAGAGGAGATGGTGGCTGAGCTTTGCAAGGGCACTTAGTAAATGTTGTACATCCTTCGTAGCATTGGAGAGAGTGTCAGGAAAAAGAGAAACAAGAGAGAGACAGTGGAGGAGTGAGTCACACAAACAGTCACTCAGTGTACTACTCTGAACCTCAGAGGTATTGTAGAGGGCGAAAGAGAAGAAAAATAGAAGAGAGTAAAGAGAATAGAGTCCTCAAACTCTACTTTCAAGTGCTGCCTTCCTTGAATCATACAAGGAATTGAATAACAGGAGCTGAAATTGAGGTTTTCCTAAGGACACTTCCATTTGGCAAGCTGTTCTCTTTTGTGAAACCTCTTTCCCCACTTGTTCCCAGTCTGGCTTCTCCACCAATAATCAAACGCTCCAATTCAAATCTACACAGGAACACTCAGAAAGTGCTCGCCAGCCTCTTATCTCAGAGCTTTCTGAATCAATAGTGTCTGAATACTACCGAATGAGGTGTGTCCATTTCCTTTTAACCACTGAAATTTTTAGAAATTTCAGTCTCTGTTCTAAACAACACTAGCAATATTATTTTAGGGAATGGATTTTGGTGTTACAGAAGGGGACCAATATATTATAAAACGTAGTTGTGTCACTTTGGGGCAAAGGGAAGATATGATAATAGCCAAACAATAAGTTATAAATTTACATTAGAACATTCTATGAATTGAACAAATTTGAAAATAGCTCCATCTATCAAATTACAATGAAAATTCTTATCACTCTGGCCTCCTATTAACCTTTGTTACTACTCTTTTGCCATTACCTCGGCCTTCCCCTAGGATGTATTTACTTACCCAGCTCTTTAAATTGGCTCAGCTTCTTGTTCTAGTACTAAAAGTTATTTTATTTCACCTTATGTTGAGTTCATTGCTAAATATATTACTGTAATTTCATTTTATTATTTGCCACTAAATAACATTAACATTTATTGAGTGCTTGTGATGTTTGTGCTGCTTCTGAGCAACATGTAGTAAGAAACCATGTAATGTTATCCCCTCCTAAATCAAACTGTTTATTAATATTTCAGGGCCTCTAATTGGTACACAGAAAATGAGGAAATTAAACCTGGCTCTTCTAGTGGCCTCTTATGTATACATGATGTATTAAATGTGTAATATTTAGTCTGTGACTTGAGTGTATCTTTATCAAGGACTCATGCAGATTATCTGGTTGCTTTCAAATACTCCTTTTACTTCATGCCATGTGTTAAAGTAGCATAATGAAAAGAAGATTGGATTGAGGGTAAGAGAAATAGCATTAGATACAGTAGGCAAGTATATGTAAGTTCACTGAACTCTATGTACATGTTATTTTGTGATGGAAACAATAATATCTACTTCAAATAAATTGGTTTAGAGAGATCACATACTGAAGCATCAAGTAATTTAAGCACAATGAATACTGAATAAATGATACTTGTATCAAAGGCAGTTTTATCATAACCTTTCAAGTAAGAAACATAAATATTCCAACTGAAACTACTTTGACGCTCCAGTTTTTAATAATGCATTCTGGTTACCAGCTAATGGGGGGCTGTTCATGAACTACACTTGGAAAGATACTAAAATTACTGACTGTGCTGTTTGCGGTCTAACTTCTGCTCTATGGCAGGCAGGGATTTATTTGTAATAAGTAAATGGCAAAAATATGTAATACATGGAATGTCAGAAATGTCTTTTTGAATGGGTTAACCTTTAATGACCACTGTATGAAAATAAAATTAAACAATTGTCAAAACATAATGCATTCTGTTGGCTTGGTTTGTAACATCATAATTATATTTAATAAGAAATCAAACTTTAATAGTGTTTTACCTTTTGGTAATAAATTACTTGTAGATACACTAAAAGATTATGCCTTGAAATATAAATTCAGAAAATGATTAGTTTTAGAAACCAGTGGGTATATTTTATATAGATATCAAATAACTTAATTATCCAGTCATAACTTAGCAAAGGAAGCAGACATTAATGTATTTCATCTCTTGTAGCTCTTCTCAAAGGACATAACAATAGAAGCCAATAAATCCTCTTGCTCATTAGTCTTTACCCTTCAACCCTCTTATTTGCATTTTATTTTGTTATTATCCCTACTAGGGAGATGACCTCACATTCCAGCTGCTCAGAGGAGTTCAAGCATATAAAACCTCCCCTCAAGGAGCAAAGTAAACCCATGAGAACTTTAGTTAAAATAAACATCAGCATCTGCACTGATGGCACCGTAAATACTCATTGTTCCTTTTAATGAAAAGAGATTTCTTCCTTCTGATTCTGGTGTCCATTCCCTCTTACTTTTCCCAGTGCCTCCCACCTCTCTTCCCAATAGGATCCACTCCCTTTCTCTCTATCATTTGAAAACAGGCTTCTAAGGGACAACGGCAAAGTAATAGATAAGTAAAATGAAATAGCACATTAGAATGTGGGTGAGTGTAAGAGAGGCAGAAGAACCAGAGACCCGTTTTCACACCCTGAGGAATCCCATTAATACACTCGACTGGAAGGCATATACTTATGAAGACGAATACATTTGGACCTGTTCAGACCCTACATGTGCTGTCCCAGTCTTGATGAGGTTTTCTCCATTGATTTACTTACAGGGCCTTGCTTTGTTGGTGTTCTCCATCTGCTCTGGCTCTTACACTCTTTCTGCCTCCTCTACCACAGTGATCTCTGGGCCTTGAGGGACTCAGATATAATAGGGACATCCCTTTTATAGCTGAGTGTTTCATAGTCTCTCTCTTCCTAGAATATCTGGCAGTGGCCCTCTGTGTTTGTTTCCATCTGACGCAGGTGAAAGCATCTCTGTGGACAGGTGAGGAAGGGACTAAGCTATATGTATAACAGAATGTCATTATCAGTCATTTTATTTCCATCTATCTATCATCTATCTATCTATCTATCTATCTATCTATCTATCTATCTATCTATCTATCTATCTATCTTTATTCTAGTATTTGGTTTTAGGCTGCTTAGATACCTAGTCTCTGGTTCATGGTCACCTAAATAGTGCTGGGCATAGTAAACATCTACATGGCCCTTAAGTCAAAACAGGTACTTGTCTATGCCACCATAGCCCTGGCATATCTTTCAGGCATGACACCATTATTAATCAATGGTTTTGTGGCTGACTTGATGTTTACGTTTCTTTATTAGCAGTATGCATGGGAACTTCCTACAACAAACACCATAAAATGTTGGGGCAAAGGCTGTTATTTAGGTACCAACTGGACTTTTCCATATTCACTTAGTTGTGTAGGCACTGTCTTCAGCAATGGTCCCTGGAGTCAGTTTTTAGAGAGCGATCTATAGTCTTAGTAGCAGCGTGGGTTGTTGGGGGATTCCAAAGGGAGCCCTTTAGCCAACAACTCAATTCAATGTAACCTAGTCCTGTTCCCGGAAATATGATTTGATGATGATAAGAGATGTCAAATTTAGACTTTTCCTACTCTGATGCTTACTGATTACATTTAGATTGATTAATATATGCGCATATCATATTTGTCCACAATATTTTTACAAATTTGCACACCCATCATCATGAATCAGTATCAGAGAGTTTCACTAATCTTAGCCCTTCAGTGGAGTGTAAAATAAGTTCTCAAAGCCGTTTTGTTTTGATTTTTCTGATGATCAAGGATGTTGAATATTCCTTTAAGTGTT
>NC_022024.1:22246402-22253167 GCF_000317375.1 Microtus ochrogaster | reverse complement strand
GATGGTGCCTTTGGTTGTGCAGCAGCTTCTCAGTCTCATGATTTGTAGTAGTGGTGAAACTGTCACATGCCAAAGATCAGTTCAGCCAAATGTTGATCTTTACAGTGACTTTAAATCCTCACCACAATATCCAGTGTGGAAACTGTCTTGCCATGGGTCTCAGAATTAATGAAAACATATGTGTCTAGATTAGCAATGTACTTTATATTTATATATTTCCAGAATATATGGGAAATTTACTTAACCCTGAATGTGAAGAGATTAGATAGTAAGCTTTCTGATACTGGACTTTTGTTGTTGAAGAAAGAAGATAATTACTTGGAAGAATAATTGTAGAGAAGTTTATACTATATTATAGCTGTATTGGTATTTAGGCACAAGTAGGACATACTGGTAATGTTGTTTTATGTTCGTTCTTATTTGTCACCATTACCAATACTACCTTAAATTGCAAATACCTCCCAATTAAGTAATCACAAAATAATTTATGCATATGACTTGACCAGACTCTTCTAAACTTTCTTGAAACATGTATATTTTCCTGATTCTCAAATTTAGAAATTTTAATACATTATTAAATTATAATCTGAGCAGGAAGGTGGAGCATACATTTAGTCCAAGCATTGAAGAGGCAATGGCAGGCAAATCTTTGACTTCAATGTCAGCTTGAATCTCCTAGATTGGGTTCTAGGAGAGGAAGAGCTAGCTGCACAGAGAAACCCTGTCTCAAAGAACTAAAAAAGAAAGACAAAAAAATTCTACTTTCAATTTAATTTTCTAAATTCTTTCCTTGTCCAAGTGAGGTGGCTGGTAGATAAATATCCATAGATTAATGTTTAATGAGTAAAATGATGCAGCAACGTTGTTTTAATGAAACCCTTTCCTGTAAGTATAAAAATACTCATGGGTATCATATTTGATGCCATCACATTGCCAGTTTGAAATGTCCCCAAGTGCTGAGTTGCTTTAACCTATCTTTATTTTTCAACTTCCAATAGAATCTGAGATCTCACATATTTATTACCTCTGTTACTTCTAACTCCAGGAAGATAATTGCAAAAGTTTAACTCACCTTCTTTGATACAAACGAAATTTTAAACTGAGTAACTTGGTCACCAATACCTCAAGGTGAATTTCCTTCAGCGATACCTGTTTAATAGTTGACTCATTTTGCTTTTGAGATATGTTTTGCCAGCAAGCTAGATTTTTGTCAGCTGATGAATGGTCAAAGGAATTGTGGTATAAAGGAAGAAAAATATTATTTATTTTTTAAGAAGAAATTCAATCATTTGAGACAACTTGGATAGACCCTACTTGATGTTATGTGTTTTGAAATAATTCAACCAAAATCTTAACAAAGCAAGTTTTTCAGATGAGAGACTCTATCAACTTTGTGAATGATGAAAAATATTTTTAAGGAGACACAAAATCTTGTTTATCATACACATCTTCCTCAGTTTTTTCTAATACAAGTTGGTGTTCACTCTCCCTCTGTATGAGGATAAACAATAGATGTTATGGGATGAATTATGTTTGCCCAGATAAAAACATAGAAACTCGAATTTAAAGGCCCTTGATATGGTCGTATTTGGAAGTAAGGTCTTTAAAGAACCAATTACAAGGTAGGCTCTACTCAAGTAAGCCTTTAAAATATCCTTGTAATCAGAGGGTATAATTAGGACAAACACACAGATAAAATTAAATGAAGACTGAGGGAAAGGGAGGGGGGGGAATCTGTGAGCAAGGAAAGAAGCTTCAGAGGAAAGGCCCTGGAGACTCTTTAAACTTGGCCTGTGTTCTACAACTGTGACAATTCAATATGTTTCATACTGTTATGAAATCTCAACCAAGTAGGTTTAAAAATATGGAACTAACATATTAGACCTCAAAATTTGATCAAAAGATACCCCTCAATTCCATTTAATTGCAAAAGTCAAAACTGGTTTTAATATTGAAAAAACTAATCTCTTCCCCCCCCAATCCAGTAAATTACATACATATGTGGTGATTATTTAATAGAATAGTCTCGGTCCTTTTCAATAGGACGCTGATGTGCCCCAGTGTTTAAATGATGTTTGAAGCGGTAAATTATTTAAAAACAGCCTTCTCATTTAAAAAACACCCCCAAAAGTAAAATTTATAAGATCTATTGAGTATTATTTTTATGTGAATCTGACTATCATATTTACATGGTAGTTATTACTATCATCAATTTATGGATGTAACAACTTAGGAATCAAGAGATGAAATAAGGGTCTATTGTTATTATTCATAAGGTTACCAGGAGTTAGAGCCCGTGTATAACACTTAATCAATATACTATTACAGAACCTAAGCCATGGCAAGATTTTATTTTTAAATTACATTAAGAACTTCAGTGAAAACTGTGAGGAAATGCATTGAGATATAGTTCAGTGGGAAGGAAACAATCACTTGGGTTTTTTATTTAATATTTTATATTAATTTATAATAGTTCATGACAGTACCATACTTAATAATGTCACTTATTGGTATTTTTCTACTAAAGTATGGGATATTTTAGGACTTTTTAAAAAATTTTGATGACTGTGTATAATTATAAAGTTAGTTTGAGTAGATAATACCTGATATAAAATTATAAACATGAATTTTAGATATGTTATCCTTAGTTTTTATAGAAATATTATTACTTTAATAATTTGTACATAATGAAGAAGTGGTTTACAGACTAGTCTAACACATAATTTAAAAGGTGTGTTATCTCTGCTCATTTAAACACAATTAAGATGGAATAGAAGAATAATTTTTGCAAGGGGGAATCTGAGTGGAAACCACTGGGGAACGATTCTGTTTTATGTTTTATGAGCATATGATATTGTGCGGATTTGTGAGTTGTGCTTTCTAAGCTCCAGCTCTACCTGAGGTGTCTTCAACAGGTTTTATGGAACTGAATTATATTTTCTAGCTGAATGTAAATATAACAGAGTCTCCATGACAGGAATGTAGGCCAGCACCTCCCTGTAGTGTAAATGCAACTGACCTACTTCCTGTATTGTTCTTCTATCACCGCAATTACAGAACAGAATACATCTCAGATGTACAAACCTACGGCCAGAAATATGATTGTTCTGGAGAAGGCTGTCATTCATCTGCCAAAACCAAGCAACACAAACATCTGCCTTACTTGTTCCATCCAAAATTTACCTATAATGTCTATGTTGTAATTAAAATAGTCGTTGCTATCTAAAGCTTACTAGAACGGGGATAATGTTAAGATTGTTGTTTGCGAATTTGTTTCAGTAGGCTTTCCTATTTCAGATACTTGGAGATTTCTAAATGGGATCTTGCTTTTCAACAGTTGATTCCTTAATGGTTTTTATTTCAACAGGTAATCAACTATATTTCATAAGGCCTAGACCTTATGATCAATGTGATTTAGATTTAGTATTTCTAAAACAGTTTTAGGGTGACTATGAGTGGCAAATATGTTTCTTTCAAGGATTATCCACAGGAATTGGCAAAGAAAGTCTGTATGTAGTATATGGGGAAATGATGTGAAGTGGGATAGGCACTCTTATCTCCCTACCAAATGCATCCTGCAGTGTACAGGAATTGGATCATTCAATCCCTTGTGAGATGGATGGCTCCTTTGTCTTCTGATCCATCTACACAGTGTTACTCCTCAAAGAATAGACCAAGTTTTATAAATTGTCTCACCAAGACTATTTTCATTTCTCTTTTGAAAGAAAAGAAGATTTCAAGATTTTGTATAGTCTCCAAATAATAGAAATATTTATGAGGATAAATTGATTTTCTCTATGGGAATTATAATTATCATTGTGAAATCTGAGAGTACGGCCCAGTCTTATGAACTGTTGTTGAGGATAGAGGGGATAGAGCATGATATGGAAGCTAAAAATTGGAAAATAGCTTCTCTAGACTGTTCCGAAAATTTGTACCACCACACATTCTCCCCTCACTGTGAGACTACTGTAGTTGGTATTCTTTCAAGTATTGTTTTTATTTGCTATTCCTATCTAACTGCTGCCAAACATGTGGAGAATACCCACATAGGCTTGGAATGAAGATACTGTGGACGTAATTTGTCCATCGTTAAAGTAGTGAATTAATAATTCTCCTCCTTATAAAAAAAATAGTCCTATAATTTGAGTAGCTATAATAACTGATCAAGCAGAGGCCGGAGAGGAAAGCACATGGACCTATCTGTCACAAGTCATATCTTAATGAAAGATAATTATAATGACAAGAATGTACCAGAGCATGGAACAGTAATTGGTAATCCACCATCTCCCAATTATAATCAAACTTGACTGTAACTGAAGGTAATGGATCAATTCTGGGAAGTAATTAATTAAAAATAATTTACTATTATGTGGATTGGAGATACATAGGAGGTAGATATTTGATAGACACATAAATAAAATACATAAACCAAGTACTATACACAACCTTCGAATAAAGCCCAACACATAGATAAATCTGTAAAACCTAATCAATTGTCAAAAGGGGCAGTTAAAGTCAGTTACAGCGCAATTGACATCATCACCAGTTGTACTGTCAATGTATATATGTCCAATTTATTTGTGCATTTCAATGTTACTGTCGCCTTAAAATTTAGGATTAAACTATTTCAATGTTAGTAAAAAAAATACTATTAAAGTTTCTTTCTCAATCCTTTTTGTTAAAATTGTAAAACACAATTCTCAATATGCATGTGGACATGGCTTGCAATTAACCTCATTTTTTTGTTTCTAATAGCACTGTCATTAGGTAAGACAACAAACGATGTCAAGTTATTGTGAGCTGCCGTGGAAATGTAACCTTAAGGTCTTTTCAAATGCTATAGTGTATGAGAAAAGTCAGAATCCAGGAAAGAGCGCAACCAGGTTCCTTTCTCTACCATAGGCAACATTAATTGCATGCCCAACATAAAGAAGAACAAAACACCACTGTCTATAAAACATTCCGAGTGCTAGAACTCTCGGTAGCCTATTGTCTTTTTGTTGAAGGTCACTGAATCATTCATAACTTATAAATTTTTTTGCTAGATAAAAGACATAAAAATCAAAAGAAAATATGATCCCATGAGTGCATGGAAATTTAAGGCTTGAATGAACATATTTTGGACTTTGAATCTATAAAATATTTCATTATTACATTGTATGTTACCATTGGGTTAGTAGAAATAACCATTCATTCTTTCAAGTATTTTAAAATTATAAGGATACTAGTTCTATAGCAGAGAGTGATATTTACTTAAGAGTTTCTTTACAAGTTTGGAAGGCTATGTAATCTGTATAATACAATCCATTTGTAAACTACCCTTACTGATATAGCAATGCAGTACTGGTTAGTATCTAACTATACTTTTTTTCCATGGTAAGGAGAAATATGCCAATCACCTGGCAGCACTGAGCAATTTCTCATATTTTAAAATCTCCCTTGATCAAAACACTTGCTGCTTCAGCAAACTAACGCATACTAATCTTGCATTGCTGTTTGAAATAAGGTTGAGTTAGAGAGACAGAGACTGGTATTTTTCATTTGAATCGCTCAAACAGCCCTCAGAATTCAAAACATATGGTTCACATGGCCTGGTGGTAACACTGGCCATGAACATGAACACAGACTCTGGTTGCCATAAGGTCATGGATCCAGATCTGGCTCTTGGCAACAGCTTGGGCTGGACATAACCATGGCCTTGGTTGACAGCACAGGGTAAGGACATCAACCTGCTTCTCACTGCCTTCACCTCCTGAGTTCCACCTCTCTCCACAGTACATAGGCCTCACGACTACACTTTCTCTTCCATATCTCTACCATATATTAGATCAATTGTGATGGCACAAGCCAGACCAGTGCCTCAAGATACCAGGTGTGTCTGTGGTTGTCTTCCACATGCCTGCCTTTCCACTTACTTTTTATAAATTATTCTTTTAACAATTTTGCATTTATTACAATCAACATTTAGAACGGTTTCCATGTTCCAATAGGCAGCAGCACATAAATGTATATAGTTATTATTTCACTCAAGACAAATGATGTAAGAGAACCCAGAAGCTAATCTACTTTAGGTCTATATACATTTGCCTTTTGTAAACAGTCCATACTGTTAGACTCTTGCTGTACGCTGTCTTTTGCTTTTCTTTGTTCATCTTGAATGTTGTATCTCTTCATGGTTCAACAGCATCATACATTTTTTCTTGCTGCTTATTCAGTTCATGCACTTAGCTGACTCTTTTTTGAAGTGAGTTTTTAAGGTTGTTCAATCACTAAAATCAAATAGGCTGTTAGATACTTGTTAGTGTTTGTCAACTTGATGGAAGAAACCTAGTCATGCCCGGACAATAGAAATCATAATTGAAGAATTGTCACCGTCGGAATGACTTGCGATCATATCTGAAGTAATTCCCTTGATTACTCATTGTTGTAGCTTGCTCTTAGTCTCTGCATCTGTCAAGCATCAGGTTCCTGACCAGAGTTTCAGGCTTGCCGTCCCTCTAATATGGTTTCCCTCTGTTATGTAATTTATAAAGTCCAATAAGCCCTTTCTTTCCAAGTTACTCTTGGTCATGGTATCTCATCATAGAAGCAAAGGTGCAAACTAGTATCCCTGTAGCTTGAATCTCTGTGTCTGAAGCAGTAATGTAAGCTTGTGAGCAAACTAGAGTTCAACTTAATTCAGCCACAGTTGATATTTACTAGAGTCCCCTTTGAAATACTAAGAATAAATCAAAATAAATCAATAAAAATGTTTCAGAACTT
>NC_022024.1:22229319-22246302 GCF_000317375.1 Microtus ochrogaster | reverse complement strand
AGAGAGAGAGAGAGAGAGAGAGAGAGAGAGAGAGAGAGAGAGAGAGAGAGAGAGAGAGAGAAAATCAAACTGAGAGAGAGATGGAGAGAGACAGAGAGAACCAAAGGAAGAGAAGAATATTGGGAAGTTGTACTGAACCCTAAAGCACTGTTTTATTAAGCTAACCTAAGAAACTTACAATATATTGTTGTAAGTATTGTTTGAGTTTAAAATCACAAATTTAAAATAACAATCAGAGTTTAATTATATAAACCTGATGTCATTTGCATATGCTTATGCATGCAAATTAAAAAAGTTTTGCTATGATATAACTGATCATGTAGATCTTTTTGGAGACAAACACTAGAATGTCATTGAGAACGAAGTTCCTCTGTTCAGTCTGTCTTGTGACCCTCTAAACATATTCTGATGTCTAGGCATAAAACAGCATCATAAAACTTCTATCTCCACAATATCAATAATATTAAACTTTTATCCTCACAACTATATTAGTTCTTTTAATAAGTACTATACTGACATGAATTTAGTCACTTATCAATGTCCATTATTTATAAAATCTGTGAATTGATTCATTTATCTTTTCTCATGGTTTTATTAATTCATTATTAAATTTTATTTTTATATGTGAAAGCCTTTTCTAACATTTTAGCCACATTTTCAAGATTTAATAAAATTTAGTATAACTTAATGTGAAAAAATAATTAGAAGCAACTATTTGTTGAAAATTGAAGAGGATTCAAGGAATTTGTAGTATGTTCCACTTATTAATATTTGATCGACAAATGAAGTGTTTTAAAGTAGTTAATTATGTGAGACTTTTTATATGCTCTACAGAAATAATAATTCAATATTTTTAAAGAAATTAAGAAGAGCGTCAATGTACTATCAAAATGATTGTTGTCCTGGCTAGTGTTATGTCAACTTGATGTAAACTATTGTCATATTAAAGGAATGAAACTCAACTGAGAGATGCCTAATAAGATCCTGCTGTAAGGTAATATCTTCATTAGTGATTGATGGGAGAAGGGCCAGCTTATTGTGGTTGGTACAATCCCAGAGTTCATGGTCCTAGCTTCTATAATAAACCAGGCTGAGCAATCCACATGAAGCAAGCCAGTAAGCAGCACCCTTCCATAGCTTCTGCCTGCAGAATTCTTCCCTTTAATGATGAACAATGATGTGGACGGGTAAGCCAAATAAACCCTTTCCTCCCTAACTCTCTTTGGTGATGGTGTTTTAGCACAGCAATAGTAACTGTGACATATATAGTTATTTACCAGATAAGATTGTTTGGTTAGCCTTGCAAGCATTAAAATCATTGAGATTTCATGGTGGCACAGTACCTAATTTCAGGAAAACTTTCTTGTTTTCAGTTTGTATATGTTTTTTTCTTAAAAATAAATGGAATTTCAATCTAAAAAAATACAAATTAAACTGGAACTATTAAAATATTCACTGCACAATAATGTAATTATTTTACATATTTATAAGAAGGGTAGATCAAGATAGCTAATATTTTATTTCTAAAAAAGGTTGGTAATATTTAGTTGCCCTTGTTCAACAGCCCTTCCTATTGAAAAAGCTCATGTTTTCGAAGGATAGTGGGAAATTAAGACTATAACTATTACCTCCATGTATAAGGCACATGAATCAAGTACTTGAAAGATTATTTACTTAGGTTAATCAATACATTACCTTCTACTTGTTAATGTATATATAAATTAAAGATTAGGCATGACTAATAAAACTCAGAGAAAGAAACCTGAAGATAAAAAAAAACAACAACAACAACAACAAAAAAAAAAAGCCAGCCCCAAGCTCTTGCCTTGACTTCAGTCCAAAATTGCAATCCTGACCCTAGGAATCTCAGAATGAGACTGTGTCTGAGAGCTATCTCCTCCCATTTTATAATCCTCTCTAATTATGAGATTAAAAGAATGAACCACTGGGATTAAAGGCATTCATGCCTGGTTTCTATGGCAACTGGTTGCTTATTGGGATTAAAGGTGTGTGTCACTACTATTTGGAAGTAAGGCTTACCATTGGGGCTGTTTTCCTTTCTGATTTTCAGGAAAGCTTTATTTATCAAAATACAATTGAAAAGCCACTACATACAGAAACTATCATAAAATGCCTTATGAAGATGAGATAATATATTCAGGTAATGTTTATTGGAAGTTGAAAACCTTGAGATAAATACATTTTGGCTATTGCAGCAACAAATGCTAATATTTAATGTTAAAAAAGATATGTGATGAATGGCTAAAGTGCAAATTCACTGACATTTTTAATTATAAGATATAACTTTATTTTTGATATTTCTAGGGCTTTCTTCATTTTATTTAGTTTTAACCTTTTATAGATTTACAGGAAATATACTTGAACATAAATTCCTTTCTTATGAGGATCCATTTTCAAGTAATTGAATATAACTTTTGTAATCTCTCCAAAAATCAGGAGCATTGCTTTCTCAATATTAAATGTTTATTTTTATGGACCTTTAGGAGTTTATTTTTTTCAGGATGCAATTATTTTTTTTCAGAATTACAATTATTTTGTAATTTATGTTAGTTTTCAAAATTTAAACCAACATTTTCTGTACCAGAATGTCTTAGAATAATCACTGCATTTTAATCCTCTTTCCTGAACATGGCTTTTAAATTTCATTTAATAATTAAAAATAACTTGTAAGATAAAGTAAGTTTTATTCATACAATAGTTACCTATATGAAAAATCACGTAATTCTGTTTTAAGTAACATAAGTTAAATCTAGAGATAAAGAAAAAGACAAACATTGTATTCTTTCAAAGAGCATAAAGTAGGAAAATTTGCCAATATGAGATGGCAATCTTTCTATAGTAATATTATAAGTGGTGTGTATAGGCTTTTCCAATGACTGTAGTTTAAATGCAGCGGAAAAAAGGTAACAATGGCTTGTCATCTAAAGGAATGCATCAAAAAGGAAATTCTAAGCATTTTGGATACAAAATTATCTAGCAAACAATGACAAAATGTAGACAAATGTAGGTAGGAAATAGAGCTGACCAAAACTGGTACCCAACATAATTATAATCTAAGCTCGTTCTCCTGGTATTTAAATCTTCTTCCATCATTATCCTCATATTTCTGTTATATCTCATCATGCGTTATTACCTGTGTATGGCCTGCTCTATAGTCAGCATTGAGATAAGAAGAAGGTCTGGGAAGAAATAGTATCAGAGGTGTTTTCATACCAAGGAGGGTTTGAGAAGACAAGCTTATAAAAACATGTTTTCTTCTGAAAAGGAACATTATTAAGGAGTCTGAATCTAATGCTGAACTATGTAATTCTCAAGGTGGCATGTTGTTTCTAGGTACTAAACTTGATTCAACAAGCGCTCATTGAAAATTTCTCTGTGCACCATACTAAAGGTAATAGAAACTTCACAGAGAAAAGGCCCTTTTGAAAATGTTGACTGGAAAATAGGGAATAGGACAATAAAAAGTCCCAGAATGTGTTTATAGGAGTATGACTTAAATAATACTAATAAATATTTATTTAAAAATGTAGAGATTAAAAGAGAAGTGGGATTCAAACAACAAGAAAAATGTCATCAGACAGACACTGGTAAAGACCTATTTTCATCCATGTTGGTCTTAATTAAAATAGATGATTTAATAAGAATGTGCAGTATTACAGAAAATATAAGTGATTTAGGATAAATTAATGTATTAAAATAATTATTATATGAAACAAAAATAAAACCTTTAAACAGTTTCAACTGATGTTTACAGTTATACCCACTAATGTATTTCCTGATTTCTTTCCCTGATGCACAGTGTTTTATAAATGAAAAAAATAAAACAAAATGAGGACATCTGTGATTCATTTCTGTTTATTTTGAAAGATCCAACAGATGTATTTGTCTGAATAATAGCCATTCTTTGTCCTTAAGAAATTATTTATTCTGATTGTGCTCTGAAATATTATCATGAATTTTAATACTTACAATTATTATCACATTTTACTGTAGTTAGCTCTTCATCTGTCACTTTCTACCACGCCACATTTCTGAATTTTTTTTGAAATCAAGTTTAATCTCTTCTTCATTTTTGTTTCTATAAGATTTAAAAATCAATGACCTTGTTGCTGGTGTCAATGCTAAGTACTTGTATACCTCAATGGGCATGAACAGAGGAGTTTTTGGTGTTGTGGAGACAATACTTCAAAGAAAACACTGTGACCCAAGCTGAGGGACTTTGTTAAGTGTATAAAGAGGTTCAAAATTGGAACTCAAGCTAATTAATTTTTTGTTTTTTACTTAGAGGTTTAAGTTAATATCATCATTTTGTAATAAACTATAAATCTATAAAAACAGAAAGGAAAATATATACTACCTCAAGTATCTATACTTTTAAAATAGAATATGTTGGTGTCTTCTTTTCTCTTCTCATATATACACATATACATATATATGTATATGTGTATATAGTAGATAATATCTAGTAGTTTACTAGAAAACATAAATATTGAAGTACTGGAATAATGGTATATTTTACTTAAAACTGTAATACTGGACCTGTATTTCATTGGAGGTAACCTCTTCTATATTATTTTTAAATTGTGTATTTACAATTAATTGAAACAAAATAAAATGAATCCATTTCATATTTAATATTTATGAGACAATTATGAGATACATGATGATTCAAAATTCTATTTTTATAATAATTTACATGCTAACATTAAATATAATTTCCCCCAATACTTGACTTTAACGTTGAAAAGTATTTAATGATTGTCAAATTCAATTATGTTTTTATTTCTTTATGCTTTCAATTTTGAATTTTTTAATGCTAATTAGAATTCAAGTAAAAGCACATAAAACTAAATAGCAAGTATGTAGCATCACTTTAGGGAAATATTGCTCTTAATCATTTTTGAACCAATAGACTACCTTCCTGCTCCCACTGTTAGTAGTACCACCAAACACCCATTTTTAATAAAACACATAAATGTGAAAAAGAAAAATAAAACATGGATGGGGAAAGGCATTAATGCTCAGTGTCTATAACCCCTTTTTTATTATTTAATACTATTTCAGTAATCTACTCTGCAGTTTTATGATTCAATATCTGTTGAACTATTGACTGTACTATTTTGCTTCAATACACTATTCATAAGTTTAAAAATAGATTGTTTTATCATATAATCTATCCCTATTATAGTCTCCTCCCCACTCCTCCAAATTCCTCCCCACCACTCCACACCTTTGGATTCACTCCCTTTCTCTAGAAAAGACCAGGCTTCTAGGAGATAACACCCAAACAAGACAAAACAAAGTATATTAAGATGAAGCAAGAACTATATCATGTTGAAGTTGCAAATGGCAATTCTAAAACAGAAAAGAATTCTACAAACAGACGTAAGGTCAGAGACCCACTTGTTCTCATAGACAGGACATCCAGAATAATACTAAGCAATTAGCTATACTATATATAGAGATGTCCTGGTGCAGATTCATGTAGGCCCTGTGCTTGCTGCTCAGTCTCTGTGCTCATATGACCCCTCTTTAGTTAATTCAGTGGGCAGTGTCGTCCTGGTGTCCTCCATCCCCTCTGACTGTTACAGTCTTCCCTGCTTCCTCTTCTGTGGGTTCCCTAAGCTTGCATGGGAGGGATATGATGTAGACTTCCATTTGAGTTTCTCTCTCTGCATATCTTGCGTGTAGGTCACTGTATCTGTTCCCATCTGCTGCCAAAGGAAGCCTCTCTGATGATGATTGTACAAGGAACTATTCTATGAGTATAGCAAAATTTCACTAGAAACCACTTTATACTGGTTTTGTTTGTTTGGTTTTGTTTGTTTGATTTTGTCCAGTAAGTTTTGGTTTTAAGCTAGGTCTTTGGGTTATCTAGTCTTTGGTTTTCAGTTACCCAACCAGTGCTGGAGAATGTTTGTTTGTTTGTTTGTTTTCCATAAAGTGGGCCTTAATTCTAATCAGGTGTTAGTTGGCTATTCCCACAAGTTCTGTGCCATCATTGCCCTAGCATATTTTACAGGCAGGACAGATTGTTGTTGTAAGTAAAAGTTCTGTGAGTGGTGTGCTGTCCACATCTGTCTTTCGGGAGCCTACAGAGTTCCTTCCCCCACTAGACAGATAAGAATGTAGGGATGAGAGCCCCATGTAGGCACTAGCTCAGTTTCTCCATGTTCAACGAGTTGTGTGGGTGTTGTGATTACCAAAACCTGGCACTGGGTTTTGATCCTACTGCAAGTACTTGCTTTATGGGAGCCTTGTCTTTGTGGGATGCTCACCTTCCTAGACCTGGATGGAGGGTGGAGGACCTTGTACTTCCCACAGGGTAGGGAACCCTGACTGCTCTTTAGACTGGAGAGGGAGGGGGGGCAGAGGAAGGGGAGAGGGGGAGGAAAATGGGAGGAGGGGAGGAGGTGGAAATTTTTAAGTAAAAATAAATTAAAAAAGATTCAAGACATGAAAATTCTCAAGTACAAAACCGATTGTTATGTTAACTTATTACAAATTTATCGTCAACAAAAATAACCTATAGACAGGCATGGTAGAATGAATTTGAAATACCCATTCTCAGGAGGATAAAGATGGAGGATTAGAAGTTTGAGGGCAAAGGTCCACATAAAATTACTGTTCTAAGAGACTCTATTTTATAAACATTCATTTCATAGCATTAGGATTTAATAAAACTACATATTTGCCAACATATGAGACCTGACAGTTGCATTATTTTCGTGATTTTTAATTAAACAGTTATGGACAATTTTGGCACAATATCAAAAAACAGCTACAAATATTTGTCAAAAGTATATATTTTTTAAATTTGAAGATCTTTGGTTGTAAATAATAAATACTGGCTTTCCCCAAATTCCCATGAAAATGTTGAAAGATCACTCAAACATCTGTGATTTTGTTCCTGCCTTTTTGTAATTTTGTATTTTTTCTTTATATTTCATAATTAAAAGGCAGAATAATGTAGAGTGAAGAGCCCAGATTTTAGAATTAAATATAACTACATCGTAATCCCCAGTAGCTATCCATTTACCAGCTGTGTGTTCTCTGGCAATTTATATGTCCTTTGTTTTTACTTCCAGGAAAAATAACAGTGGTTTTCAGAAAAGTAGTACACATTTGTGCAATTTTATATATCAGGGAGTAAAGATTGTTCCCTTTTTAATATTTTATTATAGTCTTTGTTTTGAATAGTGCATCAGTTTCAATGTGCTTTATGTTGAAGATTTAACTATTCTTTTCTTATGTAAATGTAAATTAGTATTTTTAATAAGAAAACTATAAATACTTATATAGGTTTCTAGATTAATCTAAGCAGTTGTCTACTTCACAAGGAAATGGTAAAGGTTTAGAATCATAAAAACAACAGTTACGTATTTATTACTAGAAAGATCTACATTCTGGAAATCCTCTTTTGAACACTAAGGAATGAGTAATTTTTTCATAAAAATTAATTTATTCAAAAAACTATCTTTTCTATTTACATAGCAATCCAAGTTTTCATTCCACCCCCTATCCTACACACATCCACTCCTCAGCGAAGGTAAGGCTTCCAGTGGGATGTCAACAAAGTCTAGCACATTGCTTTGAGGCAGGCCCAAGGCCCTCTTTATTATATCTAGGCTGAGGAAGGTATACATCCAAAGAGAATAGGTTCCCCAAAGCCAGTACAAGCAGTAGAGATAAATTCTGATCTCACTGCCAGTGACACTACAGTCCACCACGACACACAACTGTCATCCACATTCAGAGGACCTAGTTTGGTCCTATGCTAGTTTTCCCACTATCAGACCCAAGTGGGTGGGCTCCCTTAAGGTAATGTAAGCTGTTTCAGTGGGTATCCCCATCAAGGTCTTGACCCCTTTGCTCATATTATCTTTTTTTGTTTTTCTCTCTTTGCCTGAACTTTGGGTGTTTGGCCCAGTGTTTCGCTGTGTATCTCTGCATCTGCTTCCATCAGTTGCTGGGAAGGTTCTAAGGTGACATTTAAAATAGTCATCAATCTGACTACAGGACAATGCCAGTTCAGGTACCCTCTCCACAACAGCTTAGTGTCTTAGCTGGGCTGATCCTTGTGGACTCCTGGAAATTTCTCTAGGGACTCACAATGGCTCCCTCAATCAAGATATATCTTTCTTTCCTCTCCCTCACTGTCATTCCCCTATCTTGACCATCCTGCTGCCTCAAGTTCTTCTTCTACCTCCCCTTCTTCCTTCCTCCCCCCTTCTGTCCTCACTTCTCCCCCACTCTTGGGTTACTCCCCCCCCCCCATTTTTCTGTGTGTCTTTTTTTTTTAATCTAAGCAATCTCTGACATATAAGAAGGAAGCCACTTTGCTCAATTGAGTGACTTAGGGTCATCAAATATGCTAAAGATAACTTCTTGGGTTGCTTAGTCTGCCCTTTTACATGGAGGAAGCAAATACTTCCTTTGGTCACTCTAATACCAATTAATTTAGTAGTTGAGCCAGAATTTACACAAAATCTTTTAGTTTTCTTACTTACCAGCTTCTGATCTTCAAAAATGCTTCATGAAGAAGTTTCTCAAAGTATACTAGCCTTTCAGAATTCATATAAACATGTTATTAGGTAACATCTATACATGAAGATACTTTTGTATTTTCTCTCTCTCTTTAGCACACACACACACACACACACACACACACACAAACATACACACATGTGTACATGCACACACACAGAGATGCACTTTAATGAAGACAAAAATCTACAAATACTTTTCAACATTAGGACCTTTGAAATACTGCTGGATGATCTATGTACATGATCTTTGTCTGTTAACTTATATATAAGTACGGTAATACTGTCAGTTTTATATGACAGAAATCAATACAGGGGAAAGAATTTTAACATAGGATGTGCTATTAGTAAATGATGGAACCAAGAATTGAATCACAGTCCATTTACATACAGAAGCTGCATCCATCTCCTTCTCTCTAGAGAGAAAAATGTTTTGAAACTAATTTAAACTAATGTACTATAATTATAGTGAATAATTAACCAGTACTACAGCAAATACAAAGTTTGAATCTATATAGAAAATTTATTCAAAATAGGAAAGATGGGTATTCTATGCATTGCTAAATTTTATGACTTTTTATCTTATTATTTATCTTCCAAATTGTCATAAAAGAAAACAATTGAAAATCAATCTCAAACTGCCTCTGGAGAAGGCTCGTGTACAGAGTCAACCTGAATTTTTGTGTTTCCTTTAGAAAGAGACTGTCAGCATCTGACATCTATTTACATCCTTGTGTTTCCGTATCCTAACTTTTTCTTTTTCCAAAACTACTCTCCTTGAATAGTTGAAATCTGTGCCAAGTACTACTGGAAAGGTTTCCAAGTTCTAGTTCACACTCTGTCAGCTTCTAATTCATTTATTTATTAATTTTATTTCCCACATACCATTCCAAGACTCCCAGCCAAACACAGACCAGGCCAAGGACACATTCTGGTCTACCAGAACTACTTTAAGACTGCAGTTCAATTCTGATAAATTATCTGAAGATAAACTAGATATTCTTGTAGTAGTAAACACACAGTCTAAATACAGCAGACATTTAAGAATTTATAGTGCTTCAGCAGCAGAACATATCTGTGAAAAATAGTTTCCTTACATTTTCTCTTACACATCTCTTAATGAGAATGATTTGCTACATCTCTAAACATAAAAGAATAGTTTGCAATATCCCTATGACTATATTAATCTATCTTGCTTAAATATGCAAGTGTGTTTTCTAAAATATTTGATGAAGTGTATATATTGTTCTCAAATAGCTTGATTGCTAATTATTTAACTACATTTGTTAGCCAAATACACAATTTTTTATCAGATGTTATTTTCAGGACAATAACCAGTAAAAGATACTGAGTGCTTACATAAATGACATGGTTGAATGCATCTTAAAACTCTTTACTATACAGTAGGAACCTATGGTTCAGAATCATGTAAGTGCAAAGAATGACCAGAAAGCTAATGATATGACATAAAACACTGTAGTAGAGTGTTTCATACATTTCACTTAAGTATTCTTCAGCATAAGTGCAAGGATATCTATATTTATTAAATGACAAATCAGATCTTTATGATACGGACACAAATATCATCTTTAACTTGCATTCTCTAATAGCCTGTTTAAATTTGCCAAAGATTTTGATTTAGATGATTATCTCAAAAGATATTACTTTAAATAAGAAGAAATTTTTCGTCTCTTGTATTGTAGATATATTGAGTAGTGATAAATATATCTTAAGAAAAATCTATTATCCATATAAACTAATAAATTATTACATTCTTAGAAAAAAATCACCACAATGCAATAAAAACTAAAAATGTAATTTGTCCAAATGAATTTTACACATCTATACTCTTTAGGAACATCACATATGTTGATGCACACATAATGTAATATATCCACAATAGCTCAATAGTTTTTTGTTTGTTTGTTTCTTAAGACAGAGTTTCTCTATAGCTTTAGAGCCTGTCCTGGAACTCCCTCTTGTAGACCAGCCTGGCCTCGAACTCACAGAGTTCCATCTACCTCTGCCTACTGAGTTCTGGGTTTAAAGGTGTGCGTCACCACTGCCCAGCCACAATATTTTTTTTTCCTTTCTTATTCCTCTTGTTGATTTTACCAATGATTATATTATTTTATTATTATTTTTTAAAGCACAATATCCACAAATGAAATAAATGTCAGTAACTGTGTGGCCTTTAGTAAATATCTTCAAATAAATAGCTGCCAGTATCTTCCCTGTAGCTTCTGCAAGTATTGTTCTGCCAAAACTTACCAAACTGGAAATTATTTGTACCAGAGTATGAAACCGGTAGCACCTTTCACCTTTTCCTGCTGTGTCCTTTCCCTTATAATAAAACAGATAGTGAATTGCTTTTAAATTTGAAAAGCCTTTCAATAATAAATACTAAAATGATAAATTTAACTCACACAATATCTATTATATATGTTACATATGCACAAAATAGTACTATGTTAAATATATATGATCAATAATTCATACATATGCTTACTTTTATGGGCTTGTTATTTTAAACTAAATTACTATTTTTTGCCATGGTAAATACAGTGATAAGATTCTTCTGAAATTTTTAATTAATAAAAAATTTGGTGCCTTACCGGTTTTCAGGTATAGAAGTATAACAGGATTTGTGACTCTGTAAAAAGTACTTTAGCTGACCTTGTGAAACACTTAGTGGCTCTTTTCACTACTAGAAACATCTTACTTATTTTAAAACTGTAATATTTTTCTAAAGCACAGGTTTTGATATGTTTACAAAACACTCCACTAAATAATTTCTTCTTCTTAAAATCACTTGAACAATAGATAACCTCCCAGCCTGATTCGTCTGTCTGTATTTCTCACTAACTTTTCTAGATTCCCTTGTCTTTGGGTGGGGCTTACATTCACAGAAGGAAGTCCTCATGAGAGCTCATTACAGAGCCTTCTCAACTTTCAATCATTAAATTAAGGCTGTCATAATGATAAAGCTCGAATCCTTGCTTCTTAAAATGCTTTTTAAAAATATTTAAAATCCTTCGGAAGGGTAAATGAAAATTCTCGGTAGTAATTAAGAATCATATTTCTAGGCTAGAGGAAGGTAATTGGAATTAAATTGGTAAATGTAGTGAATTATTTCACATAAAAACAAATTGAGGGAACATGATTTGTTTTAAAATGAAGGGAAAATGAAAATAACATAATTATTTCTGAATGCATCTAACCCTGCAAAAGGTCCCCCCCCCAAATTCTTTGAAATACATCTGGTTTCTCATATATGCACATGTCAGGCTGACAATGAAAAGGGAAGGAAGATTATAAGTCCCTTTATTTAACTACCTGCTATGTTTTAACCAAAGAAAGCTAAACATGTAATATACAGTTAATGTCTATGTAATTAGATATTTTTCAAGGTCTTTGAAATGCCATCTATGAATTGAATTACATAAGTAATTGAAAAAGTATAAACAATTATTTCACTGAAGTAGCCATATTTACATATATATGCATGCATATATAATATACATAAACACATACATACATATAAGCACATAACCTTGTATTTTGAGAATATGGGTTCATCATATGCAGTCTTATGTTTTGACCACTCCCATATGCACATATTGTTTATTATCTTAGTATATTACCTTATAAGTAAATAGAAATTAATAAAATCAGATCCACAGACAGTACACTCAAAAGTTCTGTCATACTGATGAACATCAAGCAGATTTTCATTCCTTTTTTTTTTCTCAGAAGTAGGATAATTTTGTATGTTTTATGTCTGTTTCACACATGGTCCCTATGTATTCCAGGCTACTTGGCATAATCTAGAACACCTGTCACTCTGTGGCTAAAAATTTGGAGGTTTTTTCTTCTACAACCAAGTGAACTATAGGTTACAAGACTGCTGGATGAGTATGCTCTAGGCCATGTAGACTATGCTTCTGCATGAATTTACTTGAGCAGCCTTAACAATGTGTCACAGAGTAGAAGGCTTTAGAAGATTTATTTTTTTACAGACAAAAACAAAGCAAAAAGCATGCTGTCATCTTGGTTGTTTCTCTGTTGCCTTCAAAATTATAAGCAGCCCTCCCATTGATATCCTGGATAGCCACCGAACACAACCTAACAAGATAAACATTATAAATAAGACTGCACACAAACCCTCCTATCACTGCTGGCCATGGCAACCTAGTAGAAGGAAATTGTTCCAGGTGCAGGCAAAAGAGTCAGAGACCCCTCCCCCCCACACACACACACACTCCAATTGTTGGGTGTATCACACACACACACACACACACACACACACACACACACACACACACACACACACTCCAATTGTTGGGTGTATCACAAGAACACCAAGAGACACATCCCTAAGGTATACGCAGAGCACCTAGCCTTGACACATACAAATTCTGTGAATCCCTATGCATGAGTCCTGCTTAGCTGATTTTGTGGGGAAAAAAAAATGTTCTCATGGTGTCCTAAGCAACTCTGGCTCCTACAATACTTCCTGCCTTTCCTTTGTGGGATTTCCCTGGCTCTTCCTAGTGTTTGACTTTGGGTCTCTGTATCTGCTCCCATAGGTTGCCAGATGAATGAAGATTGGGTTTTACCCTCTAGTGAAGATTGAGTTAAGGCATCGATCTCAGAGTATAGTAGAATATCATTACGAAACATTTCATCGACTTCTTTTTTTTTTTTTTTCGTCAGTCGTGTTTGATTCTGTCCTGGGTTTCTGAGCTGCCCTGCCTCTGGTTCCTGTCCCTGAAAGCAGTGGCCCCCATGGATTGCCTCTCCGCATTGGTCTCATGTTTTGGCCACTCACAAAAATTTTGTGCCATCATTCCACTAGAATGTTTTGCAGGGCAGACTGATTATGGGTTGAAGTGGTTTTTTTTTTGGGGGGGGGGGGGGGGTGGGGAGGGAAGATGGCTGGGATGATGTCCCAAGCCGTGCTTGGTTATAGAAGATGACTAGTTGAGGCTCTGTATGCACCATTACCAGGAGACTACAATAGGGTCACTCAAGATGGATTTCTGGGAGTTTCCTTAGGTCACATAGATTGAATGCTTCTTTCTGGAGGCTGAGAAGAGGGAGTTGCTTCAGGTTTAACCCCTTCATTTATTTGCAGATGGCAGTAACCATCTTAAGATCTTGTCTTCATACATGTCTGCTCTCCTTTACCCATCTTCTGGGGGACTAGTCATCTCAGGAAAGACTTGTCCTCGTGTATTAATTTTATAAAGACCCTATTTCCTCCAAATGCTTCACACTCTGAAACATGAATTGTAAATATAGAGATAGGGTAATGCTTAAAACATTACACTTTGTTCATCTCTGTCAAACTTACCACACTGTTTAAATAAAGATTTCTAAGAATTCCAGTAGACTTTGTTTGAAGGAAATACAAAGTTACCTTCCCTTTTCCAATTTAAATCTAAATTTTGAATGTTGTATTTTTAATAATATAAAAAGCTGAAAACTTCAATGATTAAAATATACAAAATTAATTTAAAATATGATATTCAGCAGTAACTTCGGATTTATCAGAAACTGCTCACATAAAAGCCCAAACTATAAAAAAATTAAAATAATGTTTATTATTCAACTACTTTAAAATTTTTTTGTCATCTAATATATACATCATAAGAAATATCAGTACTGACATCTCAAAACCATAAATTATGGATAAAGAAGAAATCATGGGGAATCATTCTCAGAATATATCTTTTAGAATTCAATGATTTATCAAAATAGCAGAATTGCATCATTATGCTTGTTTATTTAGTGTTCATTATTTTCTAGTATTAAATAAATATTGAGGAGTTAATCGAACAATTTGTATATTCTTGAAAAGTTTAGAGTATTCACTAGAGCAGTGTGGAATGCTGGGTACAAAAATGCAGTTTCTGTTCAGAGTGCTCACTCTGAGGTCGCTAGAAATGGGTATTTGAAATAAGGATGTTTTATATTCATTGATTGTTTACAAAATACTTAAAATGGCGTCTGTTTCTGAATTCAGGGAATTCGTTATTCTTGGAGGACAAACAGAAACATAAGTGCTCAAGTTGGTCCATACAATTTCTAGTAGAATGGAATCAATGCCATTGTTAAAAGTATTTACACATACAAAGTTCAAGTGAAGGGACTGATGGGGATGGTTCAATAGGCAAAGTACATGCATTGCAATCAGAGGCAAGTGAGTTCAAACACCAGAGCCCACATATAAATTCTATTCACTGAGGCACATGCCTGCTATCACAGTTTTGGGTAGATGGAGCCAAGAGTATACTTAGGGTTTGCTCCTTGACTGAGTAGCATAAGTGGTGAGATTCATATAATTTAGATGAGATACCTTGTCTCAAATAATAAAGATGGCTTTCCTAATAATAACACCAGGAGTTGTCATCTCTTCCAGATACAGGTGCATGCATGTGCATCTGCACACATGCATTCAGATACTTGCATATAAAATGTTCAAATACAATTATTAATAACATATACCATATGCAGAAATATGTGTTTCCATGTTAGAAAGTACAGTTTTGTCTCTTGGAAATTAATGGAAAATTAATTATTACATTATAAAATGCTCAAATAATTTGGTAATTCTTAATAAAATTATCTATACAGTCATTATTAATTATGTTGGTAGTCTCTTAAGCATAGATATATACTGATGATATAAAGAAATACAAAAATAATTTCTGTCCTCTAATTCTTCAGAAATTTCTTAAGAATATAATACATATGATGAATATTAATAACAATTAGTACAGCAAATTAATGAGCTAAATTACTGCTAGATTCAATCATAGTCAATTGAAGTGTGATTGCAATGAAAGGAATAAAAGTTAATACATATTCAGGTTACTCAGAAGCAAAAGAAGGGGAAACTTTTATCTTCATATATTCATGTAAATATATTCATGTAAAGCCAAACTCTGAAAGTCGACTCGTGGTTTTCTTTAGCAGCTAGAGGGACATGGCACTTCTCTTTTGCATTTCCCAGTGTCATTTATGCACAGGTTCATGTTGTGGGTCACGTTTAGTACTTTCATTCCATAGTCTCTCCATCGTGATTTCAGGAGAGTTCAACCTGTACATTTCCTTATGCGATCTGAAATTTAGTGAGACAGGCTATGCTAATACTGCTGTATTTTTTTTTTCATTCCCATCCAAGCAACAGTATATTTGATGAGGTGCTTTTTATAATAAAGTATCTTGAGGGAGATTATATTCTACAAAGAGTAAGAACACATGTTCTAATTCATGAAAATGTTAGAAAAGATAACTTCATAACATACATGTGATTTCTTTATTTATTTGGTTGATCCTGGTGCTACTTCCCAGTGCCATATTTTCACACTTTGAGAACTGATTCACTGTCTCTTTTGTTAACACCCAACTAGATGGAGGAAAGTATAGAATATTTTTAGATGTCAGAAATACATTTAAAAAGGAATTCATTATTTTATTTTTCTTTAAACACATACTAACCATTTAATGGTTTTTTTAATAAATCACTTAGAAGTTGAGTATTGCTTAGTGACTCAGAACTGAAGTTGAACAAGGTACCGTAATGGTGACAGAAGAGATTTTCTCTAGCCCATTAGAATGATGGTGTTACCACCTTGTCTGCAGAGAGTCTCTAGCAACCAACTGAAACTGTAAGCCAGGAATGGAAGCTCAATTCTACAATTTTAGTTATGCCAATCACCTCAGCTTGACTGGGAGACAGAGTTACTCTTAGGAATCTATTTAGGAATAATGAAGATAATCCTTCTTTGGGGGAGAGGACTAGAGAAGATACAATTACAAAGGTCTTTAAAAGAGAGTGGCAAAGATAAAGAGAGCAGAAGGCAATGCTATCACGGAAGCTGACATTGGAGCAGTAGGGGTATTGGAAGAATGGGGGATGAGTTCACTGACCAAGGAACACTGATAACCATTAGGCTGATACCTGACAAAATACAGATCTTCTCAGAGAGTCTGTAAAGGAGACAAGCCTGCTTGACTCCTAAAACTCTGCATTTAGTTTAATATGTCTACTGCTAGACTTCTGGAGATCCAGAAATTGAAGAGAATAAACTATGTTGTTTAAGGAATTGAGTTTATTTAATGTGCCACATTCATACCACTATCCCTGATCTAGTAGAAGTAAGTAATTGCATTCTCATAGTGTTCCAAACCACTAGACTTAGGGCATCAAAACACATTTAGAGATAGTTTTTAATAACCCACAATAATATTTAACTCCTAAAGAGGGACCCGAGTTTTTAATATCCCACAATAATATTTAACTCCTAAAGAAAGACCCCAGTTATCACCAATAAAACCAAGGTGTTTGCCTTAAGAGTTTTCTAGGCCAAGTAGACAGTGGTGGTGCATGCTTTTAATCCCAGAATGC